>NW_026971734.1:0-157820 GCF_963678635.1 Symsagittifera roscoffensis
GACCGTCTCGACCCCAAAATAGTTTCTTTTGATCGGATCGACCAAAATTTGGTATGTTTCGACAGTCTTGACCAAAACTAGCTTGTTTCGACCGTCTCGATCAAAAATTGGTATGTTTTGATTTTATCAAACAAAGTTTGGTATGTTTCGCCCACCTCGACACAAAATTGGTATGTTTTGATCGTATCGACCAAAAATTGGTGTGTTCGACCGTCTCGTCTAAAAATTGGTATGTTTTGATTTTATCAATCAAAGTTTGGTATGTTGTGACCGTCTCGAACAAAAATTGGTGTGTTATGACCATCTCGACCAAAAGTTGCTATGTTTTGACAGTCGTGACCAAAAACTGGCATGTTTCGACGGTCTCGAGTGAAAATTGCTATGTTTCGATCGTCTCAACCAAAAATTGGTATGTTTCGACCGTCTCGACCCCAAAATAGTTTCTTTTGATCGGATCGACCAAAAATTGGTATGTTTCGACAGTCTTGACCAAAAACTAGCTTGTTTCGACCGTCTCGACCAAAAATTGGTATGTTTTGATTTTATCAAACAAAGTTTGGTATGTTTCGACCACCTCGACACAAAATTGGTATGTTTTGATCGTATCGACCAAAATTTGGTGTGTTCGACCGTCTCGACCAAAAATTGGTATGTTTTGATTTTATCAATCAAAGTTTGGTATGTTTCGAATACCTCGACACAAAATTTCGACCGTTTGACTAAAAACTGGCATGTTTCGATCGTCTCGAGTGAAAATTAGTAAGCTTCGACCGTCTCGACAAAAATTGTTGTGTTATGATCGTATAGACTAAAAATTGGTAAGTTTCGACCGTTTAACTAAAAACTGGCATGTTTCGATCGTCTCGAGTAAAAATTAGTAAGCTTCGACGGTCTTGAACAAAAATTGGTGTGTTATGATCGTATAGACTAAAAATTGGTATGTAACTATCGTATCGACCAGAAATTGGTGTGTTTCAATCGTATACACCAAAAATTGGTGTGTTTCGACCGTATCGACCAAAAATTGGTATGTTTCGACAGTCTTGACCAAAAATTGGTATGTTTTGATCTTATCGACCAAAAGTTGGTGTGTTCGACCGTCTCGACCAAAAATTGGTATGATTTGATTTTATCAATCAAAGTTTGGTATGTTTCGACCACCTCGACACAAAATTGGTATGTTTTGGTCGTATCGACCAAAAATTGGTAAGTTTCGACCGTTTGACTAAAAACTGGCATGTTTCGATCGTCTCGAGTAAAAATTAGTAAGCTTCGACCGTCTCGAACAAAAATTGGTGTGTTATGACCGTCTCGACCAAAAGTTGCTATGTTTTGACAGTCGTGACCAAAAACTGGCATGTTTCGACGGTCTCGAGTGAAAATTAGTATGATTCGACCGTCTCGACCCCAAAATAGTTTCTTTTGATCGGATCGACCAAAAATTGGTATGATTCGACCGTCTCGACCCCAAAATAGTTTCTTTTGATCGGATCGACCAAAAATTGGTATGTTTCGACCGTATCGACCAAAAATTGGTATGTTTCGACCGTCTCGACCCCAAAATAGTTTTTTTTGATCGGATCGACCAAAAATTGGTATGTTTCGACCGTCTCGACCAAAAATTGGTACGTTTCGACCGTATCTACCAAAATTTGGTATGTTTCGACAGTCTTGACCAAAAACTAGCATGTTTCGACCGTCTCGATCAAAAATTGGTATGTTTTGATTTTATCAAACAAAGTTTGGTATGTTTCGACCACCTCGACACAAAATTGGTATGTTTTGATCGTATCGACCAAAAATTGGTGTGTTCGACCGTCTCGACTAAAAATTGGTATGTTTTGATCGTATCGACCAAAAATTGGTGTGTTCGACCGTCTCGACTAAAAATTGGTATGTTTTGATTTTATCAATCAAAGTTTGGTATGTTTTGACCGTCTCGAACAAAAATTGGTGTGTTATGACCATCTCGACCAAAAGTTGCTATGTTTTGACAGTCGTGACCAAAAACTGGCATGTTTCGACGGTCTCGAGTGAACATTGCTATGTTTCGATCGTCTCAACCAAAAATTAGTATGTTTCGACCGTCTCGACCCCAAAATAGTTTCTTTTGATCGGATCGAACAAAAATTGGTATGTTTCGACCGTCTCGACCAAAAATTGGTACGTTTCGACCGTATCTACCAAAATTTGGTATGTTTCGACAGTCTTGACCAAAAACTAGCTTGTTTCGACCGTCTCGATCAAAAATTGGTATGTTTTGATTTTATCAAACAAAGTTTGGTATGTTTCGACCACCTCGACACAAAATTGGTATGTTTTGATCGTATCGACCAAAAATTGGTGTGTTCGACCGTCTCGACTAAAAATTAGTATGTTTTGATTTTATCAATCAAAGTTTGGTATGTTTTGACCGTCTTGAACAAAAATTGGTGTGTTATGACCATCTCGACCAAAAGTTGCTATGTTTTGACAGTCGTGACCAAAAACTGGCATGTTTCGACGGTCTCGAGTGAAAATTGCTATGTTTCGATCGTCTCAACCAAAAATTGGTATGTTTCGACCGTCTCGACCCCAAAATAGTTTCTTTTGATCGAATCGACCAAAAATTGGTATGTTTCGACAGTCTTGACCAAAAACTAGCTTGTTTCGACCGTCTCGACCAAAAATTGGTATGTTTTGATTTTATCAAACAAAGTTTGGTATGTTTCGACCACCTCGACACAAAATTGGTATGTTTTGATCGTATCGACCAAAAATTGGTGTGTTCGACCGTCTCGACCAAAAATTGGTATGTTTTGATTTTATCAATCAAAGTTTGGTATGTTTCGAATACCTCGACACAAAATTTCGACCGTTTGACTAAAAACTGGCATGTTTCGATCGTCTCGAGTGAAAATTAGTAAGCTTCGACCGTCTCGACAAAAATTGTTGTGTTATGATCGTATAGACTAAAAATTGGTAAGTTTCGACCGTTTGACTAAAAACTGGCATGTTTCGATCGTCTCCAGTAAAAATTAGTAAGCTTCGACGGTCTTGAACAAAAATTGGTGTGTTATGATCGTATAGACTAAAAATTGGTATGTAACTATCGTATCGACCAGAAATTGGTGTGTTTCAATCGTATACACCAAAAATTGGTGTGTTTCGACCGTATCGACCAAAAATTGGTATGTTTCGACAGTCTTGACCAAAAATTGGTATGTTTTGATCTTATCGACCAAAAGTTGGTGTGTTTGACCGTCTCGACCAAAAATTGGTATGATTTGATTTTATCAATCAAAGTTTGGTATGTTTCGACCACCTCGACACAAAATTGGTATGTTTTGGTCGTATCGACCAAAAATTGGTAAGTTTCGACCGTTTGACTAAAAACTGGCATGTTTCGATCGTCTCGAGTAAAAATTAGTAAGCTTCGACCGTCTCGAACAAAAATTGGTGTGTTATGACCGTCTCGACCAAAAGTTGCTATGTTTTGACAGTCGTGACCAAAAACTGGCATGTTTCGACGGTCTCGAGTGAAAATTAGTATGATTCGACCGTCTCGACCCCAAAATAGTTTCTTTTGATCGGATCGACCAAAAATTGGTATGATTCGACCGTCTCGACCCCAAAATAGTTTCTTTTGATCGGATCGACCAAAAATTGGTATGTTTCGACCGTATCGACCAAAAATTGGTATGTTTCGACCGTCTCGACCCCAAAATAGTTTTTTTTGATCGGATCGACCAAAAATTGGTATGTTTCGACCGTCTCGACCAAAAATTGGTACGTTTCGACCGTATCTACCAAAATTTGGTATGTTTCGACAGTCTTGACCAAAAACTAGCATGTTTCGACCGTCTCGATCAAAAATTGGTATGTTTTGATTTTATCAAACAAAGTTTGGTATGTTTCGACCACCTCGACACAAAATTGGTATGTTTTGATCGTATCGACCAAAAATTGGTGTGTTCGACCGTCTCGACTAAAAATTGGTATGTTTTGATTTTATCAATCAAAGTTTGGTATGTTTTGACCGTCTCGAACAAAAATTGGTGTGTTATGACCATCTCGACCAAAAGTTGCTATGTTTTGACAGTCGTGACCAAAAACTGGCATGTTTCGACGGTCTCGAGTGAACATTGCTATGTTTCGATCGTCTCAACCAAAAATTAGTATGTTTCGACCGTCTCGACCCCAAAATAGTTTCTTTTGATCGGATCGACCAAAAATTGGTATGTTTCGACCGTCTCGACCAAAAATTGGTACGTTTCGACCGTATCTACCAAAATTTGGTATGTTTCGACAGTCTTGACCAAAAACTAGCTTGTTTCGACCGTCTCGATCAAAAATTGGTATGTTTTGATTTTATCAAACAAAGTTTGGTATGTTTCGACCACCTCGACACAAAATTGGTATGTTTTGATCGTATCGACCAAAAATTGGTGTGTTCGACCGTCTCGACTAAAAATTGGTATGTTTTGATTTTATCAATCAAAGTTTGGTATGTTTTGACCGTCTTGAACAAAAATTGGTGTGTTATGACCATCTCGACCAAAAGTTGCTATGTTTTGACAGTCGTGACCAAAAACTGGCATGTTTCGACGGTCTCGAGTGAAAATTGCTATGTTTCGATCGTCTCAACCAAAAATTGGTATGTTTCGACCGTCTCGACCCCAAAATAGTTTCTTTTGATCGGATCGACCAAAAATTGGTATGTTTCGACAGTCTTGACCAAAAACTAGCTTGTTTCGACCGTCTCGACCAAAAATTGGTATGTTTTGATTTTATCAAACAAAGTTTGGTATGTTTCGACCACCTCGACACAAAATTGGTATGTTTTGATCGTATCGACCAAAAATTGGTGTGTTCGACCGTCTCGACCAAAAATTGGTATGTTTTGATTTTATCAATCAAAGTTTGGTATGTTTCGAATACCTCGACACAAAATTTCGACCGTTTGACTAAAAACTGGCATGTTTCGATCGTCTCGAGTGAAAATTAGTAAGCTTCGACCGTCTCGACAAAAATTGTTGTGTTATGATCGTATAGACTAAAAATTGGTAAGTTTCGACCGTTTGACTAAAAACTGGCATGTTTCGATCGTCTCGAGTGAAAATTAGTAAGCTTCGACCGTCTCGACAAAAATTGGTGTGTTATGATCGTATAGACTAAAAATTGGTATGTAACTATCGTATCGACCAAAAATTGGTGTGTTTCGACCGTATCGACCAAAAATTGGTATGTTTCGACAGTCTTGACCAAAAATTGGTATGTTTTGATCTTATCGACCAAAAGTTGGTGTGTTTGACCGTCTCGACCAAAAATTGGTATGATTTGATTTTATCAATCAAAGTTTGGTATGTTTCGACCACCTCGACACAAAATTGGTATGTTTTGGTCGTATCGACCAAAAATTGGTAAGTTTCGACCGTTTGACTAAAAACTGGCATGTTTCGATCGTCTCGAGTAAAAATTAGTAAGCTTCGACCGTCTCGAACAAAAATTGGTGTGTTATGACCGTCTCGACCAAAAGTTGCTATGTTTTGACAGTCGTGACCAAAAACTGGCATGTTTCGACGGTCTCGAGTGAAAATTAGTATGATTCGACCGTCTCGACCCCAAAATAGTTTCTTTTGATCGGATCGACCAAAAATTGGTATGATTCGACCGTCTCGACCCCAAAATAGTTTCTTTTGATCGGATCGACCAAAAATTGGTATGTTTCGACCGTATCGACCAAAAATTGGTATGTTTCGACCGTCTCGACCCCAAAATAGTTTTTTTTGATCGGATCGACCAAAAATTGGTATGTTTCGACCGTCTCGACCAAAAATTGGTACGTTTCGACCGTATCTACCAAAATTTGGTATGTTTCGACAGTCTTGACCAAAAACTAGCATGTTTCGACCGTCTCGATCAAAAATTGGTATGTTTTGATTTTATCAAACAAAGTTTGGTATGTTTCGACCACCTCGACACAAAATTGGTATGTTTTGATCGTATCGACCAAAAATTGGTGTGTTCGACCGTCTCGACTAAAAATTGGTATGTTTTGATTTTATCAATCAAAGTTTGGTATGTTTTGACCGTCTCGAACAAAAATTGGTGTGTTATGACCATCTCGACCAAAAGTTGCTATGTTTTGACAGTCGTGACCAAAAACTGGCATGTTTCGACGGTCTCGAGTGAAAATTGCTATGTTTCGATCGTCTCAACCAAAAATTGGTATGTTTCGACCGTCTCGACCCCAAAATAGTTTCTTTTGATCGGATCGACCAAAAATTGGTATGTTTCGACAGTCTTGACCAAAAACTAGCTTGTTTCGACCGTCTCGACCAAAAATTGGTATGTTTTGATTTTATCAAACAAAGTTTGGTATGTTTCGACCACCTCGACACAAAATTGGTATGTTTTGATCGTATCGACCAAAAATTGGTGTGTTCGACCGTCTCGACCAAAAATTGGTATGTTTTGATTTTATCAATCAAAGTTTGGTATGTTTCGAATACCTCGACACAAAATTTCGACCGTTTGACTAAAAACTGGCATGTTTCGATCGTCTCGAGTGAAAATTAGTAAGCTTCGACCGTCTCGACAAAAATTGTTGTGTTATGATCGTATAGACTAAAAATTGGTAAGTTTCGACCGTTTGACTAAAATGGCATGTTTCGATCGTCTCGAGTAAAAATTAGTAATCTTCGACGGTCTCGAACAAAAATTGGTGTGTTATGATCGTATAGACTAAAAATTGGTATGTAACTATCGTATCGACCAGAAATTGGTGTGTTTCAATCGTATACACCAAAAATTGGTGTGTTTCGACCGTATCGACCAAAAATTGGTATGTTTCGACAGTCTTGACCAAAAATTGGTTTGTTTTGATCTTATCGACCAAAAGTTGGTCTGTTTGACCGTCTCGACCAAAAATTGGTATGATTTGATTTGATCAATCAAAGTTTGGTATGTTTCGACCACCTCGACGCAAATTTGGTATGTTTTGGTCGTATCGACCAAAAATTGGTAAGTTTCGACCGTTTGACTAAAAACTGGCATGTTTCGATCGTCTCGAGTAAAAATTAGTAAGCTTCGACCGTCTCGAACAAAAATTGGTATGTTATGACCGTCTCGACCAAAAGTTGCTATGTTTTGACAGTCGTGACCAAAAACTGGCATGTTTCGACGGTCTCGAGTGAAAATTGCTATGTTTCGATCGTCTCAACCAAAAATTAGTATGATTCGACCGTCTCGACCCCAAAATAGTTTCTTTTGATCGGATCGACCAAAAATTGGTATGTTTCGACCGTATCGACCAAAAATTGGTATGTTTCGACCGTCTCGACCCCAAAATAGTTTCTTTTGATCGGATCGACAAAAATTGGTATGTTTCGACCGTCTCGACCAAAAATTGGTACGTTTCGACCGTATCTATCAAAATTTGGTATGTTTCGACAGTCTTGACCAAAAACTAGCTTGTTTCGACCGTCTCGATCAAAAATTGGTATGTTTTGATTTTATCAAACAAAGTTTGGTATGTTTCGACCACCTCGACACAAAATTGGTATGTTTTGATCGTATCGACCAAAAATTGGTGTGTTCGACCGTCTCGACTAAAAATTGGTATGTTTTGATTTTATCAATCAAAGTTTGGTATGTTTTGACCACCTCGACACAAAGTTGGTATGTTTTGGTAGTATCGACCAAAAATTGGTAAGTTTCGACCGTTTGACTAAAAACTGGCATGTTTCGATCGTCTCGAGTAAAAAATAGTAAGCTTCGACCGTCTCGAACAAAAATTGGTGTGTTATGATCGTATCGACTGAAAATTGGTATGTAACTATCGTATCGACCAGAAATTGGTGTGTTTCAACCGTATCGATCAAAAATTGTTGTATTTCGACCGTATCGACCAAAAATTGGTATGTTTTGACCGTCTCGACCAAAAATTGGCATGTTTTGGTCGTATCGACCAAAAATTGGTAAGTTTCGACCGTTTGACTAAAAACTGGCATGTTTCGATCGTCTCGAGTAAAAATTAGTAAGCTTCGACCGTCTCGAACAAAAATTGGTGTGTTATGACCGTCTCGACCAAAAGTTGCCATGTTCTGACAGTCGTGACCAAAAACTGGCATGTTTCGACGATCTCGAGTGAAAATTGCTATGTTTCGATCGTCTCAACCAAAAATTAGTATGTTTCGACCGTCTCGACCCCAAAATAGTTTCTTTTGATCGGATCGACCAAAAATTGGTATGTTTCGACCGTCTCGACCAAAAATTGGTACGTTTCGACCGTATCTACCAAAATTTGGTATGTTTCGACAGTCTTGACCAAAAACTAGCTTGTTTCGACCGTCTCGATCAAAAATTGGTATGTTTTGATTTTATCAAGCAAAGTTTGGTATGTTTCGACCACCTCGACACAAAATTGGTATGTTTTGATCGTATCGACCAACAATTGGTGTGTTCGACCGTCTCGACTAAAAATTGGCATGTAACTATCGTATCGACCAGAAATTGGTGTGTTTCAATCGTATACACCAAAAATTGGTGTGTTTCGACCGTATCGACCAAAAATTGGTATGTTTCGACAGTCTTGACCAAAAATTGGTTTGTTTTGATCTTATCGACCAAAAGTTGGTCTGTTTGACCGTCTCGACCAAAAATTGGTATGATTTGATTTGATCAATCAAAGTTTGGTATGTTTCGACCACCTCGACACAAATTTGGTATGTTTTGGTCGTATCGACCAAAAATTGGTAAGTTTTGACCGTTTGACTAAAAACTGGCATGTTTCGATCGTCTCGAGTAAAAATTAGTAAGCTTCGACCGTCTCGAACAAAAATTGGTATGTTATGACCGTCTCGACCAAAAGTTGCTATGTTTTGACAGTCGTGACCAAAAACTGGCATGTTTCGACGGTCTCGAGTGAAAATTGCTATGTTTCGATCGTCTCAACCAAAAATTAGTATGATTCGACCGTCTCGACCCCAAAATAGTTTCTTTTGATCGGATCGACCAAAAATTGGTATGTTTCGACCGTATCGACCAAAAATTGGTATGTTTCGACCGTCTCGACCCCAAAATAGTTTCTTTTGATCGGATCGACAAAAATTGGTATGTTTCGACCGTCTCGACCAAAAATTGGTACGTTTCGACCGTATCTATCAAAATTTGGTATGTTTCGACAGTCTTGACCAAAAACTAGCTTGTTTCGACCGTCTCGATCAAAAATTGGTATGTTTTGATTTTATCAAACAAAGTTTGGTATGTTTCGACCACCTCGACACAAAATTGGTATGTTTTGATCGTATCGACCAAAAATTGGTGTGTTCGACCGTCTCGACTAAAAATTGGTATGTTTTGATTTTATCAATCAAAGTTTGGTATGTTTTGACCACCTCGACACAAAGTTGGTATGTTTTGGTAGTATCGACCAAAAATTGGTAAGTTTCGACCGTTTGACTAAAAACTGGCATGTTTCGATCGTCTCGAGTAAAAAATAGTAAGCTTCGACCGTCTCGAACAAAAATTGGTGTGTTATGATCGTATCGACTGAAAATTGGTATGTAACTATCGTATCGACCAGAAATTGGTGTGTTTCAACCGTATCGATCAAAAATTGTTGTATTTCGACCGTATCGACCAAAAATTGGTATGTTTTGACCGTCTCGACCAAAAATTGGTATGTTTTGGTCGTATCGACCAAAATTTGGTAAGTTTCGACCGTTTGACTAAAAACTGGCATGTTTCGATCGTCTCGAGTAAAAATTAGTAAGCTTCGACCGTCTCGAACAAAAATTGGTGTGTTATGACCGTCTCGACCAATAGTTGCTATGTTCTGACAGTCGTGACCAAAAACTGGCATGTTTCGACGATCTCGAGTGAAAATTGCTATGTTTCGATCGTCTCAACCAAAAATTAGTATGTTTCGACCGTCTCGACCCCAAAATAGTTTCTTTTGATCGGATCGACCAAAAATTGGTATGTTTCGACCGTCTCGACCAAAAATTGGTACGTTTCGACCGTATCTACCAAAATTTGGTATATTTCGACAGTCTTGACCAAAAACTAGCTTGTTTCGACCGTCTCGATCAAAAATTGGTATGTTTTGATTTTATCAAGCAAAGTTTGGTATGTTTCGACCACCTCGACACAAAATTGGTATGTTTTGATCGTATCGACCAACAATTGGTGTGTTCGACCGTCTCGACTAAAAATTGGCATGTTTTGATTTTATCAATCAAAACTTGGTATGTTTTGACCACCTCGACACAAAATTGGTATGTTTTGGTAGTATCGACCAAAAATTGGTGTGTTCGACCGTCTCGACTAAAAATTGGTATGTTTTGATTTTATCAATCAAAGTTTGGTATGTTTTGACCACCTCGACACAAAATTGGTATGTTTTGGTAGTATCGACTAAAAATTGGTAAGTTTCGACCGTTTGACTAAAAACTGGCATGTTTCGATCGTCTCGAGTAAAAAATAGTAAGCTTCGACCGTCTCGAACAAAAATTGGTGTGTTATGATCGTATCGACTGAAAATTGGTATGTAACTATCGTATCGACCAGAAATTGGTGTGTTTCAACCGTATCGATCAAAAATTGGTGTATTTCAACCGTATCGACCAAATATTGGTATGTTTTGACCGTCTCGACCAAAAATTGGTATGTTTTGATTGTATCGACCGAAAATTGGTGTTTTTTGACCGTATCAACCAAAAATTGGTATGTTTCGACAGTCTTGACCAAAAAATGGCCTGTGTTGATTTTCTCGAGTGAAAATTAGAATGCTTCGACCGTCTCGACCAAAAATTGGTATGTTCCGACCGTATTGATCAAAAATTGGTATGTTTTGTTTTTTTTTTCAACCAAAATTTGGTATGTTTCGACCGTCTCGACCAAAAATTGGTATGTTTTGATCGTATCGACCAAGAATTGGTGTGGTCGACCGTATCGACCAAAAATTGTTGTTTCGACAGTCTTGACCAAAAACTGGCTTGTGTCAATGGTCTCGAGGAAAATTAGAATACCTCGACCGTCTCGACAAAAATTTGGTAAGTTTCAACAGTCTCGACCAAAAATTGGTATGTTTTGATTTTTTCAACCAAAAAGTGGTATGTTTCGACCGTCTCGACCAAAAATTGGTATGTATTGATCGTATCGACCAAAAAAGTCTTGACCGATAACTGGCATGTTTCGATCGTCTCGAGTGAAAATTAGAATGCTTCGACCATCTCGACCAAAAATTGGTATGTTTCGATTTTTTCAACCAAAAAGTGGTATGTTTCGACCATCTCAACCAAAAATTGGTATGTTTCGACCGTCTCGACCAAAAATTGGTATGTTTTAGTTTTTTCAACCAAAAGTTGGTATGTTTTGACCAAAAATTGGTATGTTTTGATCGTTACGACCAAAAACTGGTGGGTTTCGACCTTATCGACCAAAAGTTGCTATGTTTTGACAGTCTTGAACAAAAACTGGCATGTTTCGACGGTCTCGAGTGAAAATTGCTATGTTTCGATTTTCTCAACCAAAAATTGGTATGTTTTGATTTTCTCAACCAAAATTTGGTATGTTTCGACCGTCTCGACCCCAAAATAGTTTCTTTTGATCGGATCGACCAAAAATTGGTATGTTTCGACCGTCTCGACCAAAAATTGGTATGTTTTGATCGTATCGACCAAGAATTGGTGTGGTCGACCGTATCGACCAAAAATTGTTGTTTCGACAGTCTTGACCAAAAACTGGCTTGTGTCGATGGTCTCGAGGAAAATTAGAATACCTCGACCGTCTCGACAAAAAATTGGTATGTTTTAGTTTTTTCAACCAAAAGTTGGTATGTTTTGACCAAAAATTGGTATGTTTTGATCGTTACGACCAAAAACTGGTGGGTTTCGACCTTATCGACCAAAAAATGCTATGTTTTGACAGTCTTGAACAAAAACTGGCATGTTTCGACGGTCTCGAGTGAAAATTGCTATGTTTCGATTTTCTCAACCAAAAATTGGTATGTTTTGATTTTCTCAACCAAAATTTGGTATGTTTCGACCGTCTCGACCCCAAAATAGTTTCTTTTGATCGGATCGACCAAAAATTGGTATGTTTCGACCGTCTCGACCAAAAATTGGTATGTTTTGATCGTATCGACCAAGAATTGGTGTGGTCGACCGTATCGACCAAAAATTGTTGTTTCGACAGTCTTGACCAAAAACTGGCTTGTGTCGATGGTCTCGAGGAAAATTAGAATACCTCGACCGTCTCGACAAAAAATTGGTAAGTTTCAACAGTCTCGACCAAAAATTGGTATGTTTTGATTTTTTCAACCAAAAAGTGGTATGTTTCGACCTTCTCGACCAAAAATTGGTATGTATTGATCGTATCGACCAAAAAAGTCTTGACCGATAACTGGCATGTTTCGATCGTCTCGAGTGAAAATTAGAATGCTTCGACCATCTCGACCAAAAATTGGTATGTTTCGATTTTTTCAACCAAAAAGTGGTATGTTTCGACCATCTCAACCAAAAATTGGTATGTTTCGACCGTCTCGACCAAAAATTGGTATGTTTTAGTTTTTTCAACCAAAAGTTGGTATGTTTTGACCAAAAATTGGTATGTTTTGATCGTTACGACCAAAAACTGGTGGGTTTCGACCTTATCGACCAAAAGTTGCTATGTTTTGACAGTCTTGAACAAAAACTGGCATGTTTCGACGGTCTCGAGTGAAAATTGCTATGTTTCGATTTTCTCAACCAAAAATTGGTATGTTTTGATTTTCTCAACCAAAATTTGGTATGTATCGACCGTCTCGACCCCAAAATAGTTTCTTTTGATCGGATCGACCAAAAATTGGTATGTTTCGACCGTCTCGACCAAAAATTGGTATGTTTTGATCGTATCGACCAAGAATTGGTGTGGTCGACCGTATCGACCAAAAATTGTTGTTTCGACAGTCTTGACCAAAAACTGGCTTGTGTCGATGGTTTCGAGGAAAATTAGAATACCTCGACCGTCTCGACAAAAAATTGGTAAGTTTCAACAGTCTCGACCAAAAATTGGTATGTTTTGATTTTTTCAACCAAAAAGTGGTATGTTTCGACCTTCTCGACCAAAAATTGGTATGTATTGATCGTATCGACCAAAAAAGTCTTGACCGATAACTGGCATGTTTCGATCGTCTCGAGTGAAAATTAGAATGCTTCGACCATCTCGACCAAAAATTGGTATGTTTCGATTTTTTCAACCAAAAAGTGGTATGTTTCGACCATCTCAACCAAAAATTGGTATGTTTCGACCGTCTCGACCAAAAATTGGTATGTTTTAATTTTTTCAACCAAAAGTTGGTATGTTTCGACCAAAAATTGGTATGTTTTGATCGTTACGACCAAAAACTGGTGTGTTTCGACCTTATCGACCAAAATTTGCTATGTTTTGACAGTCTTGAACAAAAACTGGCATGTTTCGACGGTCTCGAGTGAAAATTGCTATGTTTCGATTTTCTCAACCAAAAATTGGTATGTTTTGATTTTCTCAACCAAAATTTGGTATGTTTCGACCGTCTCGACCCCAAAATAGTTTCTTTTGATCGGATCGACCAAAAATTGGTATGTTTCGACCGTCTCGACCAAAAGTTGCTATGTTTTGACAGTCGTGACCAAAAACTGGCTTGTTTCGACGGTCTCGAGTGAAAATTGCTATGTTTCGATCGTCTCAACCAAAAATTGGTATGTTTCGACCGTCTCGACCCCAAAATAGTTTCTTTTGATCGGATCGACCAAAAATTGGTATGTTTCGACCGTCTCGACCAAAAATTGGTACGTTTCGACCGTATCTACCAAAATTTGGTATGTTTCGACAGTCTTGACCAAAAACTAGCTTGTTTTGACCGTCTCGATCAAAAATTGGTATGTTTTGATTTTATCAAACAAAGTTTGGTATGTTTCGACCACCTCGACACAAAATTGGTATGTTTTGATCGTATCGACCAAAAATTGGTGTGTTCGACCGTCTCCACTAAAAATTGGTATGTTTTGATTTTATCAATCAAAGTTTGGTATGTTTTGACCACCTCGACACAAAATTGGTATAGTTTGGTAGTATCGACCAAAAATTGGTAAGTTTTCGACCGTTTGACTAAAAACTGGCATGTTTCGATCGTCTCGAGTAAAAAATAGTAAGCTTCGACCGTCTCGAACAAAAATTGGTGTGTTATGATCGTATCGACTGAAAATTGGTATGTAACTATCGTATCGACCAGAAAATGCTGTGTTTCAACCGTATCGACCAAAAATTGGTATATTTTGACCGTCTCGACCAAAAATTGGTATGTTTTGATTGTATCAACGGAAAATTGGTGTTTTTCGACCGTATCAACCAAAAATTGGTATGTTTCGACAGTCTTGACCAAAAACTTGCCTGTTTTGATCGTCTCGAGTGAAAATTAGAATGCTTCGACCGTCTCGACACAAAATTGGTATGTTTTGGTAGTATCTACCAAAAATTGGTAAGTTTCGACCGTTTGACTAAAAACTGGCATGTTTCGATCGTCTCGAGTAAAAATTAGTAAGCTTCGACCGTCTCGAACAAAAATTGGTGTGTTATGATCGTATCGACCAGAAATTGGTGTGTTTCAACCGTATCGACCAAAAACTGGTGTATTTCGACCGTATCGACCAAAAATTGGTATGTTTTGACCGTCTCGACCAAAAATTGTATGTTTTGATTGTATCAACCGAAAATTGGTGTTTTTCGACCGTATCAACCAAAAATTGGTATGTTTCGACAGTCTTGACCAAAAACTGGCCTGTTTTGATCGTCTCGAGTGAAAATTAGAATGCTTCGACCGTCTCGACCAAAAATTGGGATGTTCCGACCGTATTGATCAAAAATTGGTATGTTTTGTTTTTTTTTTCAACCAAAATTTGGTATGTTTCGACCGTCTCGACCAAAAATTGGTATGTTTTGATCGTATCGACCAAAAATTGGTGTGGTCGACCGTATCGACCAAAAATTGTTGTTTCGACAGTCTTGAACAAAAACTGGCTTGTGTCGATGGTCTCGATGAAAATTAGAATACCTCGACCGTCTCGACAAAAAATTGGTAAGTTTCAACCGTATCGACCAAAAACTGGTGTATTTCGACCGTATCGACCAAAAATTGGTATGTTTTGACCGTCTCGACCAAAAATTGGTATGTTTTGATTGTATCAACCGAAAATTGGTGTTTTTCGACCGTATCAACCAAAAATTGGTATGTTTCGACAGTCTTGACCAAAAACTGGCCTGTTTTGATCGTCTCGAGTGAAAATTAGAATGCTTCGACCGTCTCGACCAAAAATTGGGATGTTCCGACCGTATTGATCAAAAATTGGTATGTTTTGTTTTTTTTTTCAACCAAAATTTGGTATGTTTCGACCGTCTCGACCAAAAATTGGTATGTTTTGATCGTATCGATCAAAAATTGGTGTGGTCGACCGTATCGACCAAAAATTGTTGTTTCGACAGTCTTGAACAAAAACTGGCTTGTGTCGATGGTCTCGATGAAAATTAGAATACCTCGACCGTCTCGACAAAAAATTGGTATGTTTCGACCGTCTCGACCAAAAATTGGTATGTATTGATCGTATCGACCAAAAATTGGTGTGTTTTGACCGTATCGACCACAAATTGGTATGTTTTGACAGTCTTGACCGATAACTGGCATGTTTCGATCGTCTCGAGTAAAAACTAGAATGCTTCGACCATCTCGACCAAAAATTGGTATGTTTCGATTTTTTCAACCAAAAAGTGGTATGTTTCGACCATCTCAACCAAAAATTGGTATGTTTCGACCGTCTCGACCAAAAATTGGTATGTTTTAATTTTTTCAACCAAAAGTTGGTATGTATCGACCAAAAATTGGTATGTTTTGATCGTTACGACCAAAAACTGGTGTGTTTCGACCGTATCGACCAAAAGTTGCTATGTTTTGACAGTCTTGAACAAAAACATGTTTCGACGGTCTCGAGTGAAAATTGCTATGTTTCGATCGTCTAAACCAAAAATTGGTATGTTTTGATTTTCTCAACCAAAATTTGGTATGTTTCGACCGTCTCGACCCCAAAATAGTTTCTTTTGATCGGATCGACCAAAAATTGGTATGTTTCGACCGTCTTGACCAAAAATTGGTACGTTTCGACCGTATCGACCAAAATTTGGTATGTTTCGACAGTCTTGACCAAAAACTAGCTTGTTTCGACCGTCTCGACCAAAAATTGGTATATTTTGATTTTATCAAACAAAGTTTGGTATGCTTCGACCACCTCGACACAAAATTGGTATGTTTTGATCGTATCGACCAAAAATTGGTGTGTTTGACCGTCTCGACCAAAAATTGGTATGTTTTGATTTTGCCAATCAAAGTTTGGTATGTTTCGACCACCTCGACACAAAATTTCGACCGTTTGACTAAAAATGGCATGTTTCGATCGTCTCGAGTGAAAATTAGTAAGCTTCGACCGTCTCGAACAAAAATTGGTGTGTTATGATCGTATCGACTAAAAATTGGTATGTTACTATCGTATCGACCAGAAGTTGGTGTGTTTCAACCGTATCGACTAAAAATTGGTGTGTTTCGCATGTATCGACCAAAAATTGGTTTTGTTCGACAGTCTTGAACGAAAACTGGTATGTTTTGATTTTTTCAACCAAAAATTGGTATGTTTCGACCGTCTCGACCAAAAATTGGTATGTTTTGATCGTATCGACCAAAAATTGGCGTGTTTCGACCGTATCGACCAAAAATTGGTATCTTTTGATTTTTTCAACCAAAACTTGGTATGTTTCGACCGTCTCGACCAAAATTGGTTTGTTTTGATTGTATCGACCAAAAATTGGTGTGTTTCGACCATATCGACCAAAAATTGGTATGTTTTTATTTTCAACCAAAAAATGATATGTTCCGACCGTATTGATCAAAAATTGGTATGTTTTGTTTTTTTTTTCAACCAAAAATTGGTATGTTTTGACCGTCTTGACCAAAAATTGGTATGTTTTGATCGTATCGACCGAAAATTGGTGTGTTCGACCGCATCGACCAAAAATTGTTGTTTCGACAGTCTTGACCGAAAACTGGCATGTGTCGATCGTCTCGATGAAAATTAGAATGCCTAGACCGTCTCGACAAAAAATTAGTAAGTTTCAACCGTCGCGATCAAAAATTGGTATATTTTGATTTTTTCAACCAAAAATTGGTTTGTTTCGACCGTATCGACCAAAAATTGGTATGTATTGATCGTATCGACTAAAAATTGGTATGTTTTGACAGTCTTGACCGATAACTGGCATGTTTTGATTGTCTCGAGTGCTTCGACCATCTCGAACAAAAAACGGTGTTTTGATTTTTTCAACTGAAAAGTGGTATGCTTCGACCATCTCAACCAAAAATTGGTATGTTTCGACCGTCTCGACCAAAAATTGATATATTTTAATTTTTCAACCAAAAATTGGTATGTTTCGATTAAAAATTGGTATGTTTGGACAGTCTTGACCGAAAACTGGCATGTTTCGATCGTCTCGAGTGAAAATTAGAATGCTTCGACCATCTCGACCAAAAATTGGTATGTTTTGATTTTTTCAACCAAAAAGTGGTATGTTTCGACCGTCTCAATCAAAACTTGGTATGTTTCGACCGTCTCGACCAAAAATTGGTATGTTTTGATTTTTTCAAGCAAAAATTGGCATGTTCCGACCGTCTCGACCAAAAATTGGTATGTTTTGATCGCTACGACCAAAAGTTGGTGTGTTTCGACCGAATCGACTAAAAACTGCTATGTTTCGATCGTCTCAACCAAAAATTGGTATATTTCGACCGTCTCGACCCCAAAATAGTTTCTTTTGATCGGATCGATCAAAAATTGGTATGTTTCGACCGTCTCGACCAAAATTTGGTACGTTTTGACCGTCTCGACCAAAAATTTGTATGTTTTGATTTTATCAAACAAAGTTTGGTATGTTTCGACCACCTCGACACAAAGTTGGTTTGTTTCAATCGTCTGTACCAAAAATTGGTTTGTTGTGATCTTATCGACCAAAAATTGGCATGCTTTGACCGTCTTGACCCAAAATTGGTGTGTTATGGTCGTATCGGCCTCAGATTTGTATGTTCTGACCGTCCCGACTAAAAGTTGATATGTTATGATCGTAGCGACCAAAATTTGGTACGTTCTGGCCGTCTTGACCAAATATTGGTATGTTTCGACCGTCTCGAACAGAAATTGGTATGTTTTAACTTTACGAAACAAAGTTTGGTATGTTTCGAACGTCTCGACACAAAATTGGTTTGTTTTGTTTTTTTTTTCAACCAAAAATTGGTATGTTTTGACCGTCTCGACCAAAAATTTGTAGCTTTTGATCGTATCGACCAAAAATTGGTGTGTTCGACCGCATCGACCAAAAATTGTTGTTTCGACAGTCTTGACCGAAAACTGGCATGTGTCGATCGTCTCGATGAAAATTAGAATGCCTAGACCGTCTCGACAAAAAATTAGTAAGTTTCAACCGTCGCGATCAAAAATTGGTATATTTTGATTTTTTCAACCAAAAATTGGTTTGTTTCGACCGTATCGACCAAAAATTGGTATGTATTGATCGTATCGACTAAAAATTGGTATGTTTTGACAGTCTTGACCGATAACTGGCATGTTTTGATTGTCTCGAGTGCTTCGACCATCTCGAACAAAAAACGGTGTTTTGATTTTTTCAACTGAAAAGTGGTATGCTTCGACCATCTCAACCAAAAATTGGTATGTTTCGACCGTCTCGACCAAAAATTGATATATTTTAATTTTTCAACCAAAAATTGGTATGTTTCGATTAAAAATTGGTATGTTTGGACAGTCTTGACCGAAAACTGGCATGTTTCGATCGTCTCGAGTGAAAATTAGAATGCTTCGACCATCTCGACCAAAAATTGGTATGTTTTGATTTTTTCAACCAAAAAGTGGTATGTTTCGACCGTCTCAATCAAAACTTGGTATGTTTCGACCGTCTCGACCAAAAATTGGTATGTTTTGATTTTTTCAAGCAAAAATTGGCATGTTCCGACCGTCTCGACCAAAAATTGGTATGTTTTGATCGCTACGACCAAAACTTGGTGTGTTTCGACCGAATCGACTAAAAACTGCTATGTTTCGATCGTCTCAACCAAAAATTGGTATATTTCGACCGTCTCGACCCCAAAATAGTTTCTTTTGATCGGATCGATCAAAAATTGGTATGTTTCGACCGTCTCGACCAAAATTTGGTACGTTTTGACCGTCTCGACCAAAAATTTGTATGTTTTGATTTTATCAAACAAAGTTTGGTATGTTTCGACCACCTCGACACAAAGTTGGTTTGTTTCAATCGTCTGTACCAAAAATTGGTTTGTTGTGATCTTATCGACCAAAAATTGGCATGCTTTGACCGTCTTGACCCAAAATTGGTGTGTTATGGTCGTATCGGCCTCAGATTTGTATGTTCTGACCGTCCCGACTAAAAGTTGATATGTTATGATCGTAGCGACCAAAATTTGGTACGTTCTGGCCGTCTTGACCAAATATTGGTATGTTTCGACCGTCTCGAACAGAAATTGGTATGTTTTAACTTTACGAAACAAAGTTTGGTATGTTTCGAACGTCTCGACACAAAATTGGTTTGTTTTGTTTTTTTTTTCAACCAAAAATTGGTATGTTTTGACCGTCTCGACCAAAAATTTGTAGCTTTTGATCGTATCGACCAAAAATTGGTGTGTTCGACCGTATCGACCAAAAATTGTTGTTTCGACAATCTTGACCGAAAACTGGCATGTGTCGATCGTCTCGATGAAAATTAGAATGCCTAGACCGTCTCGACAAAAAATTAGTAAGTTTCAACCGTCGCGACCAAAAATTGGTATATTTAGATTTTTTCAACCAAAAATTGGTATGTTTCGACCGTCTCGACCAAAAATTGGTATGTATTGATCGTATCGACCAAAAATTGGTGTGTTTCGACCATATCGACTAAAAATTGGTATGTTTTGACAGTCTTGACCGATAACTGGCATGTTTTGATCGTCTCGAGTGAAAATTAGAATGCTTCGACCATCTCGAACAAAAAACGGTGTTTTGATTTTTTCAACTGAAAAGTGGTATGCTTCGACCATCTCAACCAAAAATTGGTATGTTTCGACCATCTTGACCAAAAATTGGTATGTTTTAATTTTTCAACCAAAAATTGGTATGTTTCGATTAAAAATTGGTATGTTTGGACAGTCTTGACCGAAAACTGGCATGTTTCGATCGTCTCGAGTGAAAATTAGAATGCTTCGACCATCTCGACCAAAAATTGGTATGTTTTGTTTTTTTTTTCAACCAAAAAGTGGTATGTTTCGACCGTCTCAATCAAAACTTGATATGTTTTGACCGTCTCGACCAAAAATTGGTATGTTTTGATTTTTTCAACCAAAAATTGGTATGTTTCGACCGTCTCGACCAAAAATTGGTATGTTTTGATCGCTACGACCAAAAGTTGGTGTGTTTCGACCGTATCGACTAAAAACTGCTATGTTTCGATCGTCTCAACCAAAAATTGGTATGTTTCGACCGTCTCGACCCCAAAATAGTTTCTTTTGATCGGATCGATCAAAAATTGGTATGTTTCGACCGTCTCGACCAAAATTTGGTACGTTTTGACCGTCCCGACTAAAATTTGATATGTTATGATCGTAGCGACCAAAATTTGGTACGTTCTGGCCGTCTTGACCAAATATTGGTATGTTTCGACCGTCTCGAACAGAAATTGGTATGTTTTAACTTTACCAAACAAAGTTTGGTATGTTTCGAACGTCTCGACACAAAATTGGTTTGTATTGTTTTTTTTTCAACCAAAAATTGGTATGTTTCGACCGTCTCGACCAAAAATTGGTATGTTTTGATCGCTACGACCAAAAGTTGGTGTGTTTCGACCGTATCGACTAAAAACTGCTATGTTTCGATCGTCTCAACCAAAAATTGGTATGTTTCGACCGTCTCGACCCCAAAATAGTTTCTTTTGATCGGATCGATCAAAAATTGGTATGTTTCGACCGTCTCGACCAAAATTTGGTACGTTTTGACCGTCCCGACTAAAATTTGATATGTTATGATCGTAGCGACCAAAATTTGGTACGTTCTGGCCGTCTTGACCAAATATTGGTATGTTTCGACCGTCTCGAACAGAAATTGGTATGTTTTAACTTTACCAAACAAAGTTTGGTATGTTTCGAACGTCTCGACACCACAAAATTGGTTTGTATTGTTTTTTTTTCAACCAAAAATTGGTATGTTTTGACCGTCTCGACCAAAAATTGGTATGTTTTGATCGTATCGACCGAAAATTGGTGTGTTCGACCGTATCGACCAAAAATTGTTGTTTCGACAGTCTTGACCGAAAACTGGCATGTGTCGATCGTCTCGATGAAAATTAGAATGCCTAGACCGTCTCGACAAAAAATTAGTAAGTTTCAACCGTCGCGACCAAAAATTGGTATATTTTGATTTTTTCAACCAAAAATTGGTATGTTTCGACCGTCTCGACCAAAAATTGGTATGTTTTGACCGTCTCGACCAAAAATTGGTATGTTTTGATCGTATCGACCGAAAATTGGTGTGTTCGACCGTATCGACCAAAAATTGTTGTTTCGACAGTCTTGACCGAAAACTGGCATGTGTCGATCGTCTCGATGAAAATTAGAATGCCTAGACCGTCTCGACAAAAAATTAGTAAGTTTCAACCGTCGCGACCAAAAATTGGTATATTTTGATTTTCTCAACCAAAAATTGGTATGTTTCGACCGTCTCGACCAAAAATTGGTATGTATTGATCGTATCGACCAAAAATTGGTGTGTTTCGACCATATCGACTAAAAATTGGTATGTTTTGACATTCTTGACCGATAACTGGCATGTTTTGATCGTCTCGAGTGAAAATTAGAATGCTTCGACCATCTCGAACAAAAAACGGTGTTTTGATTTTTTCAACTGAAAAGTGGTATGCTTCGACCATCTCAACCAAAAATTGGTATGTTTCGACCGTCTCGACCAAAAATTGGTATGTTTTAATTTTTCAACCAAAAATTGGTATGTTTCGATTAAAAATTGGTATGTTTGGACAGTCTTGACCGAAAACTGGCATGTTTCGATCGTCTCGAGTGAAAATTAGAATGCTTCGAACATCTCGACCAAAAATTGGTATGTTTTGATTTTTTCAACCAAAAAGTGGTATGTTTCGACCGTCTCAATCAAAACTTGGTATGTTTCGACCGTCTCGACCAAAAATTGGTATGTTTTGATTTTTTCAACCAAAATTTGGTATGTTTCGACCGTCTCGACCAAAAATTGGTATGTTTTGATCGCTACGACCAAAAGTTGGTGTGTTTCGACCGTATCGACTAAAAACTGCTATTTTTCGATCGTCTCAACCAAAAATTGGTATGTTTCGACCGTCTCGACCCCAAAATAGTTTCTTTTGATCGGATCGATCAAAAATTGGTATGTTTCGACCGTCTCGACCAAAATTTGGTACGTTTTGACCGTCTCGACCAAAAATTGGTATGTTTTGATTTTATCAAACAAAGTTTGGTATGTTTCGACCACCTCGACACAAAATTGGTATGTTTTGATCGTATCGACCAAAAATTGGTGTGTTCGACCGTCTCGACTAAAAATTGGTATGTTTTGATTTTATCAATCAAAGTTTGGTATGTTTCGATTAAAAATTGGTATGTTTCGACAGTCTTGACCGAAAACTGGCATGTTTCGATCGTCTCGAGTGAAAATTAGAATGCTTCGAACATCTCGACCAAAAATTGGTATGTTTTGATCGCTACGACCAAAAGTTGGTGTGTTTCGACCGTATCGACTAAAAACTGCTATGTTTCGATCGTCTCAACCAAAAATTGGTATGTTTCGACCGTCTCGACCCCAAAATAGTTTCTTTTGATCGGATCGATCAAAAATTGGTATGTTTCGACCGTCTCGACCAAAATTTGGTACGTTTTGACCGTCTCGACCAAAAATTGGTATGTTTTGATTTTATCAAACAAAGTTTGGTATGTTTCGACCACCTCGACACAAAGTTGGTTTGTTTCAATCGTCTGTACCAAAAATTGGTTTGTTGTGATCCTATCGACCAAAAATTGGCATTTTTGACAGTCTTGACCAAAAACTGGCATGTGTCGATCGTCTCGATAAAAATTAGAATGTCTCGACCGTCTCGACAAAAAATTAGTAAGTTTCAACCGTCGCGACCAAAAATTGGTATGTTTTGATTTTTTCAACCAAAAGTTGGTATGTTTCGACCGTCTCGACCAAAAATGGGTATGTATTGATCGTATCGACCAAAACTTGGTGTGTTTCGACCGTGTCGACCAAAAATTGGTATGTTTTGACAGTCTTGACCGATAACTGGCATGTTTTGATCGTCTCGAGTGAAAATTAGAATGCTTCGACCATCTCGAACAAAAAATGGTGTTTTGATTTTTTCAACCGAAAAGTGGTATGCTTCGACCATCTCAACCAAAAATTAGTATGTTTCGACCGTCTCGACCAAAAATTGGTATGTTTTGATTTTTTCAACCAAAAAGTGGTATGTTTCGACCGTCTCAATCAAAACTTGGTATGTTTCGACCGTCTCGACCAAAAATTGGTATGTTTTGATTTTTTCAACCAAAAATTGGTATGTTTCGACCGTCTCGTCCAAAAATTGGTATGTTTTGATCGCTACGACCAAAAGTTGGTGTGTTTCGACCGTATCGACTAAAAACTGCTATGTTTCGATCGTCTCAACCAAAAATTGGTATGTTTCGACCGTCTCGACCCCAAAATAGTTTCTTTTGATCGGATCGATCAAAAATTGGTATGTTTCGACCGTCTCGACCAAAATTTGGTACGTTTTGACCGTCTCGACCAAAAATTGGTATGTTTTGATTTTATCAAACAAAGTTTGGTATGTTTCGACCACCTCGACACAAAGTTGGTTTGTTTCAATCGTCTGTACCAAAAATTGGTTTGTTGTGATCCTATCGACCAAAAATTGGCATTTTTGACCGTCTTGACCCAAAATTGGTGTGTTATGGTCGTATCGGCCTCAGATTTGTATGTTCTGACCGTCCCGACTAAAATTTGATATGTTATGATCGTAGCGACCAAACTTTGGTACGTTCTGGCCGTCTTGACCAAATATTGGTATGTTTCGACCGTCTCGAACAGAAATTGGTATGTTTTAACTTTACCAAACAAAGTTTGGTATGTTTCGAACGTCTCGACACAAAATTGGTTTGTTTCGATCGTCTGGACCAAAAATTGGTATGTTTTTGTTTTTTTTTTCAACCAAAAATTGGTATGTTTTGACCGTCTCGACCAAAAATTGGTATGTTTTGATCGTATCGACCAAAAATTGGTGTGTTCGACCGTATCGACCAAAAATTGTTGTTTCGACAGTCTTGACCGAAAACTGGCATGTGTCGATCGTCTCGATAAAAATTAGAATGTCTCGACCGTCTCGACAAAAAATTAGTAAGTTTCAACCGTCGCGACCAAAAATTGGTTTGTTTCGATTTTTTCAACCAAAAGTTGGTATGTTTCGACAGTCTCGACCAAAAATGGGTATGTATTGATCGTATCGACCAAAAATGGTATGTTTTGACAGTCTTGACCGATAACTGGCATGTTTTGATCGTCTCGAGTGAAAATTAGAATGCTTCGACCATCTCGAACAAAAAATGGTGTTTTGATTTTTTCAACCGAAAATTGGTATGCTTCGACCATCTCAACCAAAAATTAGTATGTTTCGACCGTCTCGACCAAAAATTGGTATGTTTTAATTTTTCAACCAAAAATTGGTATGCTTCGACCATCTCAACCAAAAATTAGTATGTTTCGACCGTCTCGACAAAAAATTAGTAAGTTTCAACCGTCGCGACCAAAAATTGGTTTGTTTCGATTTTTTCAACCAAAAGTTGGTATGTTTCGACCGTCTCGTCCAAAAATTGGTATGTTTTGATCGCTACGACCAAAAGTTGGTGTGTTTCGACCGTATCGACTAAAAACTGCTATGTTTCGATCGTCTCAACCAAAAATTGGTATGTTTCGACCGTCTCGACCCCAAAATAGTTTCTTTTGATCGGATCGATCAAAAATTGGTATGTTTCGACCGTCTCGACCAAAATTTGGTACGTTTTGACCGTCTCGACCAAAAATTGGTATGTTTTGATTTTATCAAACAAAGTTTGGTATGTTTCGACCACCTCGACACAAAGTTGGTTTGTTTCAATCGTCTGTACCAAAAATTGGTTTGTTGTGATCCTATCGACCAAAAATTGGCATTTTTGACCGTCTTGACCCAAAATTGGTGTGTTATGGTCGTATCGGCCTCAGATTTGTATGTTCTGACCGTCCCGACTAAAATTTGATATGTTATGATCGTAGCGACCAAACTTTGGTACGTTCTGGCCGTCTTGACCAAATATTGGTATGTTTCGACCGTCTCGAACAGAAATTGGTATGTTTTAACTTTACCAAACAAAGTTTGGTATGTTTCGAACGTCTCGACACAAAATTGGTTTGTTTCGATCGTCTGGACCAAAAATTGGTATGTTTTTGTTTTTTTTTTCAACCAAAAATTGGTATGTTTTGACCGTCTCGACCAAAAATTGGTATGTTTTGATCGTATCGACCAAAAATTGGTGTGTTCGACCGTATCGACCAAAAATTGTTGTTTCGACAGTCTTGACCGAAAACTGGCATGTGTCGATCGTCTCGATAAAAATTAGAATGTCTCGACCGTCTCGACAAAAAATTAGTAAGTTTCAACCGTCGCGACCAAAAATTGGTTTGTTTCGATTTTTTCAACCAAAAGTTGGTATGTTTCGACAGTCTCGACCAAAAATGGGTATGTATTGATCGTATCGACCAAAAATGGTATGTTTTGACAGTCTTGACCGATAACTGGCATGTTTTGATCGTCTCGAGTGAAAATTAGAATGCTTCGACCATCTCGAACAAAAAATGGTGTTTTGATTTTTTCAACCGAAAATTGGTATGCTTCGACCATCTCAACCAAAAATTAGTATGTTTCGACCGTCTCGACCAAAAATTGGTATGTTTTAATTTTTCAACCAAAAATTGGTATGTTTCGATTAAAAATTGGTATGTTTGGACAGTCTTGACCGAAAACTGGCATGTTTCGATCGTCTCGAGTGAAAATTAGAATGCTTCGACCATCTCGACCAAAAATTGGTATGTTTTGATTTTTTCAACCAAAAAGTGGTATGTTTCGACCGTCTCAATCAAAACTTGGTATGTTTCGACCGTCTCGACCAAAAATTGGTGTGTTTCGACCGTATCGACTAAAAACTGCTATGTTTTGATCGTCTCAACCAAAAATTGGTATGTTCCGACCGTCTCGACCCCAAAATAGTTTCTTTTGATCGGATCGACCAAAAATTGGTGTGTTTCGACCGTATCGACCAAAAATTGGTATGCTTTGACAGTCTTGACCGATAACTGGCATGTTTTGATCGTCTCGAGTGAAAATTAGAATGCTTCGACCATCTCGAACAAAAAATGGTGTTTTGATTTTTTCAACCGAAAAGTGGTATGCTTCGACCATCTCAACCAAAAATTAGTATGTTTCGACCATCTCGACCAAAAATTGGTATGTTTTAATTTTTCAACCAAAAATTGGTATGTTTCGATTAAAAATTGGTATGTTTGGACAGTCTTGACCGAAAACTGGCATGTTTCGATCGTCTCGAGTGAAAATTAGAATGCTTCGACCATCTCGACCAAAAATTGGTATGTTTTGATTTTTTCAACCAAAAAGTGGTATGTTTCGACCGTTTCAATCAAAACTTGGTATGTTTCGACCGTCTCGACCAAAAATTGGTGTGTTTCGACCGTATCGACTAAAAACTGCTATGTTTTGATCGTCTCAACCAAAAATTGGTATGCTTCGACCATCTCAACCAAAAATTAGTATGTTTCGACCATCTCGACCAAAAATTGGTATGTTTTAATTTTTCAACCAAAAATTGGTATGTTTCGATTAAAAATTGGTATGTTTGGACAGTCTTGACCAAAAACTGGCATGTTTCGATCGTCTCGAGTGAAAATTAGAATGCTTCGACCATCTCGACCAAAAATTGGTATGTTTTGATTTTTTCAACCAAAAAGTGGTATGTTTCGACCGTTTCAATCAAAACTTGGTATGTTTCGACCGTCTCGACCAAAAATTGGTGTGTTTCGACCGTATCGACTAAAAACTGCTATGTTTTGATCGTCTCAACCAAAAATTGGTATGTTTCGACCGTCTCGACCAAAAATTGGTACGTTTCGACCGTATCGACCAAAATTTGGTAAGTTTCGACAGTCTTGACCAAAAACTAGCTTGTTTTGACCGTCTCGACCAAAAATTGGTATGTTTTGATTTTATCAAACAAAATTTGGTATGTTTCGACCACCTCGACACAAAGTTGGTTTGTTTCAATCGTCTGTACCAAAAATTGGTATGTTGTGATCCTATCGACCAAAAATTGGTATGTTTTGACCATCTTGACCCAAAATTGGTGTGTTATGGTCGTATCGGCCTCAGATTAGTATGTTCTGACCGTCCCGACTAAAATTTGATATGTTATGATCGTAGCGACCAAAATTTGGTACGTTCTGGCGGTCTTGACCAAATATTGGTATGTTTTGATCGTATCGAACGTAAATTGGTATGTTTCGACCGTCTCGAACAGAAATTGGTATGTTTTAACTTTACCAAACAAAGTTTGGTATGTTTCGAACGTCTCGACACAAAATTGGTTTGTTTCGATTGTCTGGACCAAAAATTGATATGTTTTGATCGTTAAGACCAAAAGTTGGTGTGTTTTGACTGTATCGACCAAAAGTTGCTATGTTTTGACAGCGTTGACCAAAAACTGGCATGTTTCGACGGTCTCGAGTGAAAATTGCTATGTTTCGATCGTCTCAACCAAAAATTGGTATGTTTTGATTTTCTCAACCAAAGTAAGCAAAAACGACCTCCTACCAATTTTAGCAAGTGTCTTGTTAAATAAGAAAAGAAAAGGAAAAAAACAACAAAAACCACAACAACATTGACAACTATTGCAACAATTGCAACTATTGCAAATATTGCAACTATTGCAACTTTTGCATTTACTGCAACTATTGCAACTATTGCAACTATTGTAACTATTGCAACAATAGCAACTATCGCAACTATTGCAACTATTGCAAATATTGAGGAGTTTAACAACCCCGACACAAAACGATGAGGAGAAGCGATAGAGCGATAAGACAGCCGTCTTATTTTGGTTTTCGTGATCACTCGGAAGAAAATCCAAAAAAGGACATCGTTTCTGCGTCGCAGAGAGTTAGTGACGATGAACAAGAGGATTCATAAAACAAAACCGAATACAAAATAAAAAATGAAGAGCAACATACTGGGGTGTCTCAACAGCTTCGTGTTATGACCCTCAGTGAGCAAGACTATTATCCTGTCGTACCCATTACAGAAAACGTCACAAACTGTTTGTTTGACGCCTTTGGAGGGTCTCTCGACAGATCTAAGGAAGTTCCAGAAACTGAATAAGGGAACAGATGGACTGTGAGTGTGAACCTCCAAGGCAAACTGTATTTAGTCCCGGGGAAACATTGGCCGTAAGTACGTTGATCTTTTAACGAACGAAGTCTGCCGATTGAACCAAAACGAATGTTCAGAACGACTTCTTGTATTCAGCCGATTAATCTTACAGCGAGTCCTAATGATAAAAACCACACGTGATCTGAGAGCTTTGATAGGAAGACGACTTGAAGACTGGGAAAATTTTAAGTTCAATATTTCTACTACAAGAAGCCAAACGATGTTCACAAAAACAACCGAGGAAACATATTAAAAAAAAACAGATCTGAAGACGAGCACACCGCAGTGGTTTTTGCACGATTGATGATGGAAGGGAAATTTCTGTCTGCCATGCAATGGCTGACAAGCAGATCTGGCGGAGGTTTGCTCCATCCAAATGACGAAGTTATTGATTCCACAACAAAAACAAGAAAATTAGTCATTGACATCCTGAAAGAACAGCATCCCGTAGCAAAACAGTCAACAAGAAAACAAGTAGACAGCTTGCCTGAGTTAGAAACAGTAACCATCACTTCTTCTTATATAGAAAAAATTGCGAAGTCAATGCACGGTGGAGCCGGACCTTTAGGAACAGATTCGGAACACTGGAAAGACGCATTTCTTCGATTTGGAGGACAGTTTGGCTTTGAGAGACGAAGTGGCAGCGCTGATCACAAAGATAGCTAACGAAATTATTCCATGGAACCAAATACGAGCATGGATGTCAGGTCGTCTGATCGCTATGGACAAGTGCCCCGGAGTTAGACATTGGCATAGGTGAGTGTTTGCGAAGAGTAATGTGTAAATGTATGGCCGAAGCGACCAAAAAAGATCTCGAAGAAACCTGTGGATCTCAAAAACTAGCGTGTGGTGTGGAAGTAGGAATAGAAGGAGCTGTACACGTAGTGGAGGAGTTGATTAATAGCACCAAAGAGGACGGACATGGTCTTCTATTGATGGATGCCTCAAATGCATTCAATGCATTGAACAGGGAAACGGCTCTATGGAATGCTAGAATACTTTGACCAAGGTGCTCACGATTTCTTTTCAACACATATAGAGGGTATGTGCCGCTAATTGTTGGAGGAACGACAGAACTTCGTTTCAGTAGTAAAGGCACTTTACAGGGTGATCCACTAGCGATGTTATTCTATGGGGTTTCATTGATGCCATTGATTGATCCACTCAAAGGCCGAGATAAGTATTTACAAACATGGTATTCAGATGATTCGGGAGCTCTCGGCCCACTAGAAAACCTCGTTGAATGGTTGTCATCTTTGACTGAAAACGGCCCGAATTATGGCTATTACCCCGAGCCAAGCAAAAGTTATTTGGTTGTTCACCCGAACTTTGTTGAAAAAGCTCATCAATTGTTTGACTGGTTCGGCATCAGAATAGTTAAAGGTAGAAGATACTTGGGCGGATTTATTGGCTCTGATGAAGGCAAAATTCGTTTCACTTTAAAAAAGGTCCAAGAATGGTTGGATTGTCTTGGCGAGTTGTCCAAAGTGGCAGACAAAGAACCTCAAGCTGCTTTAGTGGGATTAACAAGATCACTGCAATGCGAATGAAATTTTGTCCAGAGAGTAGTCAAAAATACGTCGCAGTTGTTTGCTCCTCTCGAGAAGATGTTGGAGGAAAACTTTTTGCCAAGCTTACTAGGAACTTCTAGTGTCACACACTCAGATCGTGTTTTGTATTCACTTTCTGTCAAAAGAGGGGGACTGGGTGTGCTAAATCCAATAGAAGATGCCAAACTAGCATTTTCCACTTCACGTGAAGCAACCGACTGTCTCGTGAGATCGATCCTTCTCCAAGATGATTTCGACCAAACTCTACACAAAACAAAGATGAGAGAAGCAAGAAAAAACCACGAGGAGAAACAAAATGATGTGGACAAAGATAAATTCGATGAATTGCTTGCAGTTTTACCAGCAGATCAGAAACGAGCGATCCGGAGAATAATCGACAATAACTGTTCCTTGTGGCTAACTTCGCTGCCCTTGTTGAAAAATAATTTTGATTTGTCAGCCACAGAGTTCACAAACGCTCTATGTATCAGGTACAGAAAACCACTCAAACGTTCTTTCTCGAGATGCGATGGATGTCAACAAGATTTTGACTTACAGCATGAACTTTCTTGCAAGAAGGACGGACTGGTAACGATACGACACAACAAAATTAGAGACGCAGTGGGCAACATTGCTTCAATTTTGTGGAAAGATGTGAAAAGAGAAGCTGTCGTAGAAGAACCAGATGTAGAAAATGGAACCCCGGCACTAATTGCAGATCTTTCAGCTCGTGGGATTTGAGATAGACAGTCGGCTGCGTCGTTCGACATCCGTGTTACAGACACTGACGCTCCGTCTTACCAAAACCGCAATCCCGTGAATGTTTTGAAAACTGCAGATATTGAGAAGAAAAATAAGTAATGACCAGCTTCTGAAGAAAAGCACATGTCTTTCACTCCACTTGTCACTTCAATAGATAGTGTTTTGGCACCGGAGTTCACGTTTTTCCTCAAACGACTAGCAGATGGTCTGGCACAAAATGGGACCGCCCATATAGTCATGTTATGTGCTGGGTGAGATGTAGAATTTCATTCGCTATACTATGAGCAACCAACATTTGCATCAGAGGCACAAGATCCAAATGGCGATCCCTCGGCGTTGAGGACGGTTACAGAATTGGAATGGCATTCTGAAAATTCACACGCTGTTAACTGGGGCTTTCATCGCGCATAACAGATGTTGGAGGAAAACTTTTTGCCAAGCTTACAAGGAACTTCTAGTGTCACACACTCAGATCGTGTTTTGTATTCACTTCCTGTCAAAAGAGGGGGACTAGGTGTGCGAAATCCAATAGAAGATGCCAAACTAGCATTTTCCACTTCACGTGAAGCAACCGACTGTCTCGTGAGTTCGATCCTTCTCCAAGATGATTTCGACCAAATTCTACACAAAACAATGATGAGAGAACCAAGAAAAAACCACGAGGAGAAACAAAATGCTGTAGACAAAGATAAACTCGATGAATTGCTTGCAGTTTTACCAGCAGATCAGAATCGAGCGATCCGGAGAATAATCGACAACAACTGTTCCTTGTGGCTAATTTCGCTGCCCTTGTTGACAGATAATTTTGATTTGTCAGCCACAGAGTTCAGAGACGCTCTATGTATCAGGTACAGAAAACCACTCAAACGTTCTTTCTCGAGATGCGATGGATGTCAACAAGATTTTGACTTACATCATGAACTTTCTTGCAAGAAGGGCGGACTGTTAACACTACGACACAACAAAATAAGAGACGCAGTGGGCAATCTTGCTTCAATTTTGTGGAAAGATGTGAAAAGAGAACCTGTCGTAGAAGAACCAGATGTAGAAAATGGAACCCCGGCACTAATTGCAGATCTTTCAGCTCGTGGGGTATGAGATAGACAGTCGGCTGCGTCGTTCGACATCCGTGTTGTAGACACTGACGCTCCGTCTTACCAAAACCGCAATCCCATGAAGGTTTTGAAAACTGCAGAGATTGAGAAGAAAAATAAGTATGGACCAGCTTGTGAAGAAAAGCACATGTCTTTCACTCCACTTGTCACTTCAATAGATGGTGTTTTGGCACCGGAGTTCACCTTTTTCCTCAAACGACTAGCAGATTTTCTGGCATCAAAATGGGACCGCCCATATAGTCATGTTATGTGCTGGGTGAGATGTAGAATTTCATTCGCTATACTATGAGCAACCAACATTTGCATCACAGGCACAAGATCCAAATGGCGATCCCTCGGCGTTGAGGACGGTTACACAATTGGAATGGCATTCTGAAAATTCACACGCTGTTAACTGGGGCTTTCATCGCGCATAACTGACTCCTATGATATTAGAATTTCGACACCATTTGCATATTATTTCGAAGAATATGAGATGTTGAAGATAAAAACACAGGATGACTACTGTAAACAAGCAACGTAACACTTTTCCTTGCACCATTCGAAACCAATTTATTTTGATTTTAATTTAAATTTACACTGTTGCGAATTAAAAAATTAAAGTTTGAGTTGTTTCAACCGTCTCGACACAAAATTGGTGTGTTATTATAGTATCAACCTAAAATTTGTATGTTTTGACCGTCTCGACCAAAAATTGGTGTGTTATGATCGTATCGACCTAAAAATGGTATGTTCTGACCGTATCGATCAAAAATTGGTATGCTATGATCGTAGCGACCAAAAATTGGTACGTTCTGACCGTCTCAACCAAAATTTGGTATGTTTTGATCGTATCGACCAAAAATTGGTACGTTCGACCGTCTCGACACAAAAAAGGTATGTTTTGATTTTATCAACCAAAAATTGGAATGTTTCGAACGTCGTGACCAAAAACTGGCACGTTTTGACGGTCTCGAGTGAAAATTGCTATGTTTCGATCGTCTCAACCAAAAATTGGTATGTTTTGATTTTCTCAACCAAAATTTGGTATGTTCCGACCGTCTCGACCCCAAAATAGTTTCTTTTGATCGGATCGACCAAAAATTGGTATGTTTCGACCGTCTCGACCAAAAATTGGTACGTTTCGACCGTATCGACCAAAAATTGGTATGTTTCGACAGTCTTGACCAAAAACTAGCTTGTTTCGACCGTCTCGACCAAAAATTGGTATGTTTTGATTTTATCAAACAAAGTTTGGTATGTTTCGACCACCTCGACACAAAGTTGGTTTGTTTCAATCGTCTGTACCAAAAATTGGTTTGTTGTGAACCTATCGACCAAAAATTGGTATTTTTTGACCGTCTTGAACCAAAATTGGTGTGTTATGGTCGTATCGGCCTCAGATTTGTATGTTCTGACCGTCCCGACTAAAATTTGATATGTTATGATCGTAGCGACCAAAATTTGGTACGTTCTTGCCGTCTCGACCAAATATTGGTATGTTTTGATCGTATCGAACATAAATTGGTATGTTTCGACCGTCTCGAACAGAAATTGGTATGTTTTAACTTTACCAAACAAAGTTTGGTATGTTTCGAACGTCTTGACACAAAAATGGTTTGTTTCGATTGTCTCGACCAAAAATTGGTATGTTTTGATCGTTACGACCAAAAGTTGTTGTGTTTTGACTGTATCGACCAAAAGTTGCTATGTTTTGACAGTCTTGACCAAAAACTGGCATGTTTCGACGGTCTCGAGTGAAAATTGCTTTGTTTGATCGTCTCAACCAAAAATTGGTATGTTTTGATTTTCTCAACCAAAGTAAGCAAAAACGACCTCCTACCAATTTTAGCAAGTGTCTTGTTAAATAAGAAAATAAAAAGAAAAAAACAACAACAACCACAGCAACATTGACAACTATTGCAACAATTGCAACTATTGCAAATATTGCAACTATTGCAACTTTTGCAGCTACTGCAACTATTGCAACTATTGCAACAATTGCAACAATTGCAACTGTTGCAACTATTGCAACTATTGTAACTATTGCAACAATAGCAACTATCGCAACTATTGCAACTATTGCAACTATTGCAACTAATGCAACTATTGAGGAGTTTAACAACCCCGACACGAAACGATGAGGAGAAGCGATAGAGCAATAAGACCGCCATCTTATTTTGGTTTTCGTGATCACTCGGAAGAAAATCCAAAAGAGGACACCGTTTCTGCGTCGCAGAGAGTTAGTAACGATGAACAAGAGGATTCATACAATGAAACCGACGACAAAATAAAAAATGAAGAGCAACATACTGGGGCGTCTCAACAGCTTCGTGTTATGACCCTCAGTGAGCAAGACTATTATCCTGTCGTACCCATTACAGAAAACGTCACAAACAGTTTGTTTGACGCCTTTGGAGGGTCTCTAGACAGATCTAAGAAAGTTCAAGAAACTGAATGGGGGAACAGATGGACTGTGAGTGTGAACCTCCAAGGCAAACTGTATTTATTCCCGGGGGAAACATTGGCCGTAAATACGTTGATCTTTTAACGAAAGAAGTCTGCCGATTGAACCAAAACGAATGTTCAGAACGACTTCTTGTATTCAGCCGATTAATCTTACAGCGAGACCCAATGATAAAAATCACACGTGATGTGAGAGCTTTGATAGGAAGACGACTTGAAGACTGGTAAAATAGTAGGTTCAATATTTCTACTACAGGAAGCCAAACGATGTTCACAAAAACAACCGAGGAAACATATGAAAAAAAAACAGATCTGAAGACGAGCACAGCCCAGTGGTTTTTGCACGATTGATGATGGAAGGGAAAGTTCTGTCTGCCATGCAATGGCTGACAAGCAGATCTGGCGGAGGTGTGTTCCATCCAAATGACGAAGTTATTGATTCCACAACAAAAACAAGAAAATTAATCACTGACAGTCTGAAAGAAAAGCATCCCGTAGCAAAACAGTCAAAAGAAGAAGCAAGAAAACAAGTAGACAGCTTGCCTTACTTAGAAACAGTAACCATCACTTCTTCTTATATAGAAAAAAATGCGAGGTCAATGCACGGTGGAGCCGGACCTTCAGGAACAGATTCGGAACACTGGAAAGACGCATTTCTTTGATTTGGAGCACACAGTTCGGCTTTGAGAGACGAAGTGGCAGCGCTGATCACAAAGATAGCTAACGAAATTATTCCATGGAACCAAATGCGAGCATGGATGTCAGGTCGTCTGATCGCTTTGGACAAGTGCCCCGGAGTTAGACATTGGCATAAGTGAGTGTTTGCGAAGAGTAATGTGTAAATGTATGGCCGAAGCGACCAAAAAAGATCTCGAAGAAACCTGTGGATCTCAACAACTAGCGTGTGGTGTGAAAGCAGGAATAGAAGGAGCTGTACACATAGTGGAGGAGTTGATTAATAGCACCAAAGAGGACGGACATGGTCTTCTATTGATGGATGCCTCAAATGCATTCAATGCATTGAACAGGGAAACGGCTCTATCGAATGCTAGAATACTTTGACCAAGGTGCTCACGATTTCTTTCCAACATATAGAGGGTATGTGCCGCTAATTGTTGGAGGAACGACAGAACTTCGTTTCAGTAGTAAAGGCACTACACAGGGTGATCCACTAGCGATGTTATTCTATGGGGTTTCATTGATACCATTGATTGAATCACTCAAAGACCGAGATAAGTATTTACAAACATGGTATGCAGATGATTCGGGAGCTCTCGGCCCACTAGAAAACCTCGTTGAATGGTTGTCATCTTTGACTGAAAACGGCCCGAAGTATGGCTATTACTCCGAGCCAAGCAAAAGTTATTTGGTTGTTCACTCGAACTTTGTTGAAAAAGGTCATCAGTTGTTTGACTGGTTCGGCATCAGAATAGTTGAAGGTAGAAGATATTTGGGCGGATTTATTGGCTCTGATGAAGGCAAAATTCGTTTCACTTTAAAAAAGGTCCAAGAATGGTTGGATTGTCTTGGCGAGTTGTCCAAAGTGGCAGAAAAAGAACCTCAAGCTGCTTTAGTGGGATTAACAATATCACTGCAATGCGACTGAAATTTTGTCCAGAGAGTAGTAAAAAATACGTCGCAGTTGTTTGCTCCTCTCGAGAAGATGCTGGAGGAAAACTTTTTGCCAAGCTTACAAGTAACTTCTAGTGTCACACACTCAGATCGTGTTTTGTATTCACTTCCTGTCAAAAGAGGGGGACTAGGTGTGCTAAATAGAATTTTCCACTTCACGTGAAGCAACCGACTGTCTCGTGAGTTCGATCCTTCTCCAAGATGATTTCGACCAAACTCTACACAAAACAAAGATGAGATAAGCAAGAAAAAACCACGAGGAGAAACAAAATGCTGTAGATAAAGATAAACTCGATGAATTGCTTGCAGTTTTACCAGCAGATCAGAAACGAGCGATCCGGAGAATAATTGACAACAACTGTTCCTTGTGGCTAACTTCGCTGCCCTTGTTGAAAGATAATTTTGATTTGTCAGCCACAGAGTTCAGAGACGCTCTATGTATCAGGTACAGAAAACCACTCAAACGTTCTTTCTCGAGATGCGATGGATGTCAACAAGATTTTGACTTACATCATGAACTTTCTTGCAAGAAGGGCGGACTGTTACACTACGACACAACAAAATAAGAGACGCAGTGGGCAATCTTGCTTCAATTTTGTGGAAAGATGTGAAAAGAGAACCTGTCGTAGAAGAACCAGATGTAGAAAATGGAACCCCGGCACTAATTGCAGATCTTTCAGCTCGTGGGGTATGAGATAGACAGTCGGCTGCGTCGTTCGACATCCGTGTTGTAGACACTGACGCTCCGTCTTACCAAAACCGCAATCCCATGAATGTTTTGAAAACTGCAGAGATTGAGAAGAAAAATAAGTATGGACCAGCTTGTGAAGAAAAGCACATGTCTTTCACTCCACTTGTCACTTCAATATATGGTGTTTTGGCACCGGAGTTCACGTTTTTCCTCAAACGACTAGCAGATGGTCTGGCATCAAAATGGGACCGCCCATATAGTCATGTTATGTGCTGGGTGAGATGTAGAATTTCATTCGCTATACTATGAGCAACCAACATTTGCATCAGAGGCACAAGTTCCAAATGGCAATCGCTCGCCGTTGAGGACGGTTACAGAATTGGAACGGCATTCTGAAAATTCACACGCTGTTAACTGGGGCTTTCATCGCGCATAACAGATGTTGGAGGAAAACTTTTTGCCAAGCTTACTAGGAACTTCTAGTGTCACACACTCAGATTGTGTTTTGTATTCACTTCCTGTCAAAAGAGGGGGACTAGGTGTGCGAAATCCAATAGAAGATGCCAAACTAGCATTTTCCACTTCACGTGAAGCAACCGACTGTCTCGTGAGTTCGATCCTTCTCCAAGATGATTTCGACCAAACTCTACACAAAACAAAAATGAGAGAAGCAAGAAAAAACCACGAGGAGAAACAAAATGCTGTAGACAAAAATAAACTCGATGAATTGCTTGCAGTTTTACCAGCAGATCAGAAACGAGCGATCGGGAGAATAATCGACAACAACTGTTCCTTGTGGCTAACTTCGCTGCCCTTGTTGAAAGATAATTTTGATTTGTCAGCCACAGAGTTCAGAGACGCTCTATGTATCAGGTACAGAAAACCACTCAAACAATCTTTCTCGAGATGCGATGGATGTCAACAAGATTTTGACTTACAGCATGAACTTTCTTGCAAGAAGGGCGGACTGGTAACACTACGACACAACAAAATAAGAGACGCAAGGGCAATCTTACTTCACTTTTGTGGAAAGATATGAAAAGAGAACCTGTCGTAGAAGAACCAGATGTAGAAAATGGAGCCCCGACACTAATTGCAGATCTTTCAGCTCGTGGGGTTTGGGATAGACAGTCGGCTGCGTCGTTCGACATCCGTGTTACAGACACTGACGCTCCGTCTTACCAAAACCGCAATCCCATGAATGTTTTGAAAACTGCAGAGAATGAGAAGAAAAATAAGTATGGACCAGCTTGGGAAGCAAAGCACATGTCTTTCACTCCACTTGTCACTTCAATAGATGGTGTTTTGGCACCGGAGTTCACGTTTTTCCTCAAACGACTAGCAGATGGTCTGGCATCAAAATGGGACCGCCCATACAGTCATGTTATGTGCTGGGTGAGATGTAGAATTTCATTTGCTATACTATGAGCAACCAACATTTGCATCAGAGGCACAAGATTCAAATGGCGATCCCTCGGCGTTGAGGACGGTTACACAATTGGAATGGCCTTCTGAAAATTCACACGCTGTTAACTGGGGCTTTCGTCGCGCATAACTGACTCCTATGATATTAGAACTTCGACACCATTTGCATATTATTTCGAAGAATATGAGATGTTTGAAGATAAAAACACAAGATGATCACTGTAAACAAGCAACGTAACACTTTGCCTTGCACCATTCGAAATCAATTTATTTTGATTTTAAGTTAAATTTACACTGTTGCGAATAAAAAAAAACCAAAGTTTGAGTTGTTTCAGCCGTCTCGACACAAAATTGGTGTGTTATTATAGTATCAACCTAAAACTTGTATGTTTTGACCGTCTCGACCAAAAAGTGGTGTGTTATGATCGTATCGACCTAAAAATGGTTTGTTCTGACCGTATCGATCAAAAATTGGTATGTTATGATCGTAGCGACCAAAAATTGGTATGTTCTGACCGTCACAACCAAAAATTGGTATGTTTTGATCGTATCGACCAAACTTGGTATGTTCGACCGTCTCGACACAAAAAGAGGTATGTTTTGATTTTATCAACCAAAAATTGGAATGTTTCGACCGTCTCGACCAAAAATTGGTATGTTTTGTTTTTTTTTCAACCAAAAATTGGTATGTTTCGACCGTATCGACCAAAACTTGGTATGTTTTGATTTTTTCAACCAAGAATTGATATGTTTCGACCGTCTCGACCAAAAATTGGTGTGTTCGACCGTATCGACCAAAATTTGTTGTTTCGACAGTTTTGACCGAAAACTGGCATGTGTCGACGATCTCGAGTAAAAATTAGAATGCTTCGACCGTCTCGACCAAAAATTGGTATGTTTTGATTTTTCAACCAAAAATTGGTATGTTTCGACCGTCTCGACCAAAAATGGGTATGTTTTGATCGTATCGACCAAAAATTGGGGTGTTTCAACCGTATCGACCAAAAATTGGTATGTTTTGACAGTCTTGACCGAAACTGGCATGTTTTGATCGTCTCGAGTGAAAATTACAATACTTCGACCATCTCGACCAAAAATTGGTATGTAATGATTTTTTCAACCAAAAAGTGGTATGGTTCGATCGTTTTGACCAAAAATTGGTATGTTTCGACCGTCTCAACCAAAAATTGGTATGTTTTGATTTTCTCAATCAAAGTTTGGTATGTTTCGACCGTCTCGACCCCAAAATAGTTTCTTTTGATCGGATCGACCAAAAATTGGTATTATTCGACCGTCTTGGTCCAAAGTTGGTGTGTTATGATCGTATCGACCTAAAAATGGTTTGTTCTGACCGTATCGATCAAAAATTGGTATGCTATGATCGTAGCGACCAAAAATTGGTATGTTCTGACCGTCTCAACCAAAAATTGGTATGTTTTGATCGTATCGACCAAAAATTGGTATGTTCGACCGTCTCGACACAAAAAAAGGTATGTTTTGATTTTATCAACCAAAAATTGGAATGTTTCGACCGTCTCGACCAAAAATTGGTATGTTTTGTTTTTTTTTTCAACCAAAAATTGGTATGTTTCGACCGTATCGACCAAAACTTGGTATGTTTTGATTTTTTCAACCAAGAATTGATATGTTTCGACCGTCTCGACCAAAAATTGGTATGTTTTGATCGTATTGACCAAAAATTGGTGTGTTCGACCGTATCGACCAAAATTTGTTGTTTCGACAGTTTTGACCGAAAACTGGCATGTGTCGACGATCTCGAGTGAAAATTAGAATGCCTCGACCGTCTCGACCAAAAATTGGTATGTTTTGATTTTTCAACCAAAAATTGGCATGTTTCGACCGTCTCGACCAAAAATGGGTATGTTTTGATCGTATCGACCAAAAATTGGTGTGTTTCAACCGTATCGACCAAAAATTGGTATGTTTTGACAGTCTTGACCGAAACTGGCATGTTTCGATCGTCTCGAGTGAAAATTACAATACTTCGACCATCGCGACCAAAAATTGGTATGTGTTGATTTTTTCAACCAAAAAGTGGTATGTTTCGATCGTCTTGACCAAAAATTGGTATGTTTCGACCGTCTCAACCAAAAATTGGTATGTTTTGATTTTCTCAATCAAAGTTTGGTAAGTTTTGACCGTCTCGACCCCAAAATAGTTTCTTTTGATCGAATCGACCAAAAATTGGTATTATTCGACCGTCTTGGTCCAAAGTTGATGTGTTATGATCGTATCGACCTAAAAATGGTTTGTTCTGACCGTATCGATCAAAAATTGGTATGCTATGATCGTAGCGACCAAAAATTGGTATGTTCTGACCGTCTCAACCAAAAATTGGTATGTTTTGATCGTATCGACCAAAAATTGGTATGTTCGACCGTCTCGACACAAAAAAAGGTATGTTTTGATTTTATCAACCAAAAATTGGAATGTTTCGACCGTCTCGACCAAAAATTGGTATGTTTTGTTTTTTTTTTTCAACCAAAAATTGGTATGTTTCGACCGTATCGACCAAAACTTGGTATGTTTTGATTTTTTCAACCAAGAATTGATATGTTTCGACCGTCTCGACCAAAAATTGGTATGTTTTGATCGTATTGACCAAAAATTGGTGTGTTCGACCGTATCGACCAAAATTTGTTGTTTCGACAGTTTTGACCGAAAACTGGCATGTGTCGACGATCTCGAGTGAAAATTAGAATGCCTCGACCGTCTCGACCAAAAATTGGTATGTTTTGATTTTTCAACCAATAATTGGTATATTTCGACCGTCTCGACCAAAAATGGGTATGTTTTGATCGTATCGACCAAAAATTGGTGTGTTTCAATCGTATCGACCAAAAATTGGTATATTTTGACAGTCTTGACCGAAACTGGCATGTTTCGATCGTCTCGAGTGAAAATTACAATACTTCGACCATCTCGACCAAAAATTGGTATGTGTTGATTTTTTCAACCAAAAAGTGGTATGTTTCGATCGTCTTGACCAAAAATTGGTATGTTTCGACCGTTTCAACTAAAAATTGGTATGTTTTGATTTTCTCAACCAAAATTTGGTATGTTTCGACCGTCTCGACCCCAAAATAGTTTCTTTTGATCGGATCGACCAAAAATTGGTATTATTCGACCGTCTTGGTCCAAAGTTGGTGTGTTATGATCGTATCGACCTAAAAATGGTTTGTTCTGACCGTATCGATCAAAAATTGGTATGCTATGATCGTAGCGACCAAAAATTGGTATGTTCTGACCGTCTCAACCAAAAATTGGTATGTTTTGATCGTATCGACCAAAAATTGGTATGTTCGACCGTCTCGACACAAAAAAAGGTATGTTTTGATTTTATCAACCAAAAATTGGTATGTTTCGATCGTTTCGATCAAAAATGGGTATGTTTTGATCGTATCGACCAAAAATTGGTGTGTTTCAACCGTATAGACCAAAAATTGGTATATTTTGATAGTCTTGACCGAAACTGGCATGTTTCGATCGTCTCGAGTGAAAATTACAATACTTCGACCATCTCGACCAAAAATTGGTATGTGTTGATTTTTTCAACCAAAAAGTGGTATGTTTCGATCGTCTTGACCAAAAATTGGTATGTTTCGACCGTCTCAACCAAAAATTGGTATGTTTTGATTTTCTCAACCAAAATTTGGTATGTTTCGACCGTCTCGACCCCAAAATAGTTTCTTTTGATCGGATCGACCAAAAATTGGTATTATTCGACCGTCTTGGTCCAAAGTTGGTGTGTTATGATCGTATCGACCTAAAAATGGTTTGTTCTGACCGTATCGATCAAAAATTGGTATGCTATGATCGTAGCGACCAAAAATTGGTATGTTCTGACCGTCTCAACCAAAAATTGGTATGTTTTGATCGTATCGACCAAAAATTGGTATGTTCGACCGTCTCGACACAAAAAAAGGTATGTTTTGATTTTATCAACCAAAAATTGGTATGTTCGACCGTCTCGACACAAAAAAAGGTATGTTTTGATTTTATCAACCAAAAATTGGTATGTTCGACCGTCTCGACACAAAAAAAGGTATGTTTTGATTTTTTCAACCAAGAATTGATATGTTTCGACCGTCTCGACCAAAAATTGGTATGTTTTGATCGTATTGACCAAAAATTGGTGTGTTCGACCGTATCGACCAAAATTTGTTGTTTCGACAGTTTTGACCGAAACCTGGCATGTGTCGACGATCTCGAGTGAAAATTAGAATGCCTCGACCGTCTCGACCAAAAATTGGTATGTTTTGATTTTTCAACCAAAAATTGGTATGTTTCGACCGTCTCGACCAAAAATGGGTATGTTTTGATCGTATCGAACAAAAATTGGTGTGTTTCAACCGTATCGACCAAAAATTGGTATGTTTTGACAGTCTTGACCAAAACTGGCCTGTTTCGATCGTCTCGAGTGAAAATTACAATACTTCGACCATCTCGACCAAAAATTGGTATGTGTTGATTTTTTCAACCAAAAAGTGGTATGTTTCGATCGTCTTGACCAAAAATTGGTATGTTTCGACCGTCTCAACCAAAAATTGGTATGTTTTGATTTTCTCAATCAAAATTTGGTATGTTTCGACCGTCTCGATCCCGAAATAGTTTCTTTTGATCGGATCGACCAAAAATTGGTATTATTCGACCGTCTTGGTCCAAAGTTGGTGTGTTATGATCGTATCGACCTAAAAATGTTGTGTTCTGACCGTCTCGACCAAAATTGGTATGTTTTGGCCGTCTTGACCAAAAATTGCTATGCTCCGATCGTATCTACCAAAACTGGTACGTTTCGACCGTAGCGACCAAAATTTGGTATGTTTCGACAGTCTTGACCAAAAAATGGCTTGTTTCGACCATCTCGGCCAAAAAATGGTATGTTTTGATTTTATCAAACAAAGTTGGTATGTTTCGACCACCTCGACACAAAATTGGTTTGTTTCAATCGTCTCGATCAAAAATTGTTTTGTTTTGATCCTATCGGTCAAAAATTGGGATGTTTCGACCGTCTCAACCCGAAATTGGTGTGTTATGGTCGTATCGGCCTCAGATTTGTATGTTCTGACCGTCCCGACTTGGTATACCAAAAAATGGTATGTTCTGACCGTCTCGACCAAAAATTGGTATGTTTTGATATCATCGACCAGAAATTGGTATGTTTCGACCATCTCGACACAAAAATGGTATGTTTTCATTTTATCAACCAAAAATTGGATTATTTCGACCGTCTCGACCAAAAACATGTTATGATCGTATCGGCCTCAGATTTGTATGTTCTGACCGTCCCGACTTGGTATACCAAAAAATGGTCTGTTCTGGCCGTGTCGACCAAATACTGGTATGTTTTGATCGTATCGAACATAAATTGGAATGTTTCGACCGTCTCGACCAGATATTGGTATGTTTTAACTTTACCAAACAAAGTTAGGTATGTTTCGAACGTCTCGACCAAAAATTGGCATGTTTTGATTTTATCAACCAAAGTTTGGTTTGTTTCGACCGTCTCGACACAAAATTGGTGTGTTATAAAAGTATCGACCTAAGATTTGTTTGTTTTGATCGTCTCGACCAAAAATTGGTGTGTTATGATCGTATCGACCTAAAAAGGGTATGTTCTGACCGTCTCGATCAAAAATTGGTATGCTATGATCGTAGCGACCAAAAATTGGTATGTTCTGACCTTCTCGACCAAAAATTGGTATGTTTTGATATTATCGACCAGAAATTGGTATGTTTCGACCACCTCGACACAAAAATGGTATATTTTCATTTTATCAACCAAAAATTGGAATATTTCGACCGTCTCGACCAAAAACTGTTATGTTTTGATTTTATCAAACAAAGTTTGGTCTGTTTCGACCGTATCGACACAAAATTGGTTTGTTTCAATCGTTTCGACACAAAATTGGTTTGTTTTGATCATATGGACCAAAGAAAATTATGTTTCGACCGTCTTGACCCAAAATTGGTGTTTTATGATCGTATCGACCTAAAGTTTGTATGTGCTGACCGTCTCGACCAAAAATTGATATGTTATGATCGTATCGACCTAAAACTGTTGTGTTCTGACCGTCTCGACGAAACTTGGTATGTTTCGACCGTCTCGACCAAAAATTGGTATGTTTTGATTGTATCTACAGAAATTGGTACGTTTTGACCGTATCGATCGACCAGAAATTGTTATGTTTCGACAATCTTGACCGACAACTGGCTTGTTTCGATCATCTCCACCAAAAAATGGTATGTTTTAACTTTACCAAACAAAGTTTGGTATGTTTCGAACGTCTCGACACAAAATTGGTTTGTTTCAATCGTCTCGACCAAAAATTGGCATGTTTTGATTTTTTCAACCAAAGTCTGGTTTGTTTCGACCGTCCCGACACAAAATTGGTGTGTTATGATAGTATCGAACTAAGATTTGTATGTTTTGACCGTCTCGATCAAAAATTGGTGTGTTATGATTGTATCGAACTAAAAATGGTATGTTTTGACCGTCTCGATCAAAAATTGGTATGCTATGATCGTAGCGACCAAAAATTGGTATGTTCTGACCGTCTCGACCATAAATTGGTATGTTTTGATCGTATCGACCAAAAATTGGTATGTTTCGACCATCTCGACACAAAAAATGGTATGCTTTGATTTTATCAACCAAAAATTGGAATGTTTCGACCGTCTCGACCAAAAATTGTTATGTTTTGATTTTATCAAACAAAGTTTGGTATGTTTCGACACAAAATTGGTGTGTTTCAATCGTTTCGACACAAAATTGGTTTGTTTTGACAATATCGACCAAAAAAATTATGTTTCGACTGTCTTTACCCAAAATTGGTGTTTTATGATTGTATCGATCTAAAGTTTGTATGTGCTGACCGCCTCGACTAAAAATTGATATGTTATGATCGTATCGACCTAAAACTGTTGTGTTCTGGCCATCTCGACCAAAATTGGTATGTTTCGACCATCTCGACCAAAAATTGGTATGTTTCGATCGTATCTACCAAAAATTGGTCGTTTTGACCGTATCGATTGACCAGAAATTGGTATGTTTCGACAATCTTGGCCGAACACTGGCTTGTTTCGATCGTCTCGACCAAAAACTGGTATTTTTTGATGTTATCAAACAAAAATTTGGTATGTTTCGATGACCTCGACACAAAATTGGTTTGTTTTGATCGTCTCAACCAAAAATTGGTTTGTTTTGATCCTATCGACACAAAAAATGGTATGCTTTGATTTTATCAACCAAAAATTGGAATGTTTCGACCGTCTCGACCAAAAACTGTTATGTTTTGATTTTATCAAACAAAGTTTGGTATGTTTCGACACAAAATTGGTGTGTTTCAATCGTTTCGACACAAAATTGGTTTGTTTTGACAATAGCGACCAAAAAAATTATGTTTCGACTGTCTTTACCCAAAATTGGTGTTTTATGATCGTATCGATCTAAAGTTTGTATGTGCTGACCGCCTCGACTAAAAATTGATATGTTATGATCGTATCGACCTAAAACTGTTGTGTTTTGGCCATCTCGACCAAAATTGGTATGTTTCGACCGTCTCGACCAAAAATTGGTATGTTTCGATCGTATCTACCAAAAATTGGTCGTTTTGACCGTATCGATTGACCAGAAATTGGTATGTTTCGACAATCTTGGCCAAAAACTGGCTTGTTTCGTTCGTCTCGACCAAAAACTGGTATTTTTTGATGTTATCAAACAAAAATTTGGTATGTTTTGATGACCTCGACACAAAATTGGTTTGTTTTGATCGTCTCGACCAAAAATTGGTTTGTTTTGATCCTATCGACCAAAAATTGGTTTGTTTTGATTTTATCAACCAAAGTTTGGTATGTTTCGACCGTCTCGACACAAAATTGGTTTGTTATGATGCTATCGATCAAAAATTGGTATATTTTGACCGTCTTGACGCAAAATTGGTGTCTTATGATCGTATCAGCCTCAAATTTGTATGTTCTGACCGTCCCGACTAAAATTTGATATGTTATGATCGTAGCGAAAAAAAAAATTGGTATGTTCTGACCGTCTCGACCAAAAATTGGTATGTTTTGATCGTATCGAACAGAAACTGGTATGTTTCGACCGTCTCGACCAGAAACTGATATGTTTTAACTTTTCAAACAAAGTTTGGTATGTTTCGAACGTCTCGACACAAAATTGGTTTGTTTCGATCGTCTCGACCAAAAAATGTTATGTTTTGATTTTATCAACCAAAGTTTGGTATGTTTCGACCGTCTCGACACAAAATTGGTGTGTTATGATAGTATCGACCTAAAATTTGTTTGTTTTGTCCGTCTCGACCAAAAATTGGTTTGTTATGATTGTATCGACCTAAAAATGGTATATTCTGACCGTCTCGATCAAAAATTGGTGTGCTATGATCGTAGCAACCAAATATTGGTATGTTTCGCGGTCTTGCCCAAAATTGGTATGTTTTGATTTTATCAACCAAAGTTTGGTAAGTTTCGACCGTCTCGACACAAAATTGGTTTGTTATGTTCCTATCGACCAAAAATTGGTATGTTTCGACCGTCTTGACCCAAAATTTAAAATGTTTTGATTTTATCAACCAAAAATTGGCATGTTTCGACAGTGTTGGCCAAAAACTGGCTTGTTTTGACCATCTCGACCAAAAATTGGTATGTTTTGATTTTATCAAACAAAAATTGGCATGTTTTGACCGTCTCGATCAAAAATTGGTATGTTTCGATCGTCTCGACCAAAAATAGTTATGTTTTAATTTTATCAACCAAAGTTAGGTATGTTTCGACCGTCTCGACACAAAATTGGTGTGTTAAGATCCTATCGACCAAAAATTGGCATGTTTCGACCATCTTGACCCAAAGTTGGTATGTTTTGATCGTCTCGACAAAAAGTGGTATGTTTTGATTTTATCAGTCAAAGTTTAATATTTTTTGACCGTCTCGACGCAAAATTGGTGTGTTATGATCCTATCGACCAAAAATTGGTATGTGTCGACCGTCTTGACCCAAAATTGGTGTGTTATTATCGTATCGACCTCAAATTTGTATGTTCTGACCGTCCCGACTAAAATTTGATATGTTATGATCGTATCGAAATAAAAAATTGGTATGTTCTGACCGTCTTGACTAAAATTTGATATGTTAAGATCGTCTCGACCAAAAATTGGTATGTTTTGATCGTCTCGACAAAAAGTGGTATGTTTTGATTTTATCACTCAAAGTTTAATATTTTTTGACCGTCTCGACGCAAAATTGGTGTGTTATGATCCTATCGACCAAAAATTGGTATGTGTCGACCGTCTTGACCCAAAATTGGTGTGTTATTATCGTATCGACCTCAAATTTGTATGTTCTGACCGTCCCGACTAAAATTTGATATGTTATGATCGTATCGAAATAAAAAATTGGTATGTTCTGACCGTCTCGACCAAAAATTGGTATGTTTTGATCGTATCGACCAAATATGTGTATGTTTCGACCGTCTCGACCAAAATTGGTATGTTTTGATCGTCTCGACAAAAAGTGGTATGTTTTGATTTTATCACTCAAAGTTTAATATTTTTTGACCGTCTCGACGCAAAATTGGTGTGTTATGATCCTATCGACCAAAAATTGGTATGTGTCGACCTTCTTGACCCAAAATTGGTGTGTTATTATCGTATCGACCTCAAATTTGTATGTTCTGACCGTCCCGACTAAAATTTGATATGTTATGATCGTATCGAAATAAAAAATTGGTATGTTCTGACCGTCTCGACCAAAAATTGGTATGTTTTGATCGTATCGACCCAATATGTGTATGTTTCGACCGTCTCGACCAAAATTGGTATGTTTTGATCGTCTCGACAAAAAGTGGTATGTTTTGATTTTATCACTCAAAGTTTAATATTTTTTGACCGTCTCGACGCAAAATTGGTGTGTTATGATCCTATCGACCAAAAATTGGTATGTGTCGACCGTCTTGACCCAAAATTGGTGTGTTATTATCGTATCGACCTCAAATTTGTATGTTCTGACCGTCCCGACTAAAATTTGATATGTTATGATCGTATCGAAATAAAAAATTGGTATGTTCTGACCGTCTCGACCAAAAATTGGTATGTTTTGATCGTATCGACCAAATATGTGTATGTTTCGACCGTCTCGACCAAAATTGGTATGTTTTGATCGTCTCGACAAAAAGTGGTATGTTTTGATTTTATCACTCAAAGTTTAATATTTTTTGACCGTCTCGACGCAAAATTGGTGTGTTATGATCCTATCGACCAAAAATTGGTATGTGTCGACCGTCTTGACCCAAAATTGGTGTGTTATTATCGTATCGACCTCAAATTTGTATGTTATGACCGTCTTGACTAAAATTTGATATGTTAAGATCGTCTCGACCAAAAATTGGTTTGTTTTGATCCTATCGACCAAAAATTGGTAGATTTCGACAGTCTTGACCAAAAATTGTTATTTTTCGATCGTATCGACCAAAAATTGGTACGTTTCGTCCGTCTCGACCAAAAATTGATATGTTTTCATTTTATCAACCAAAAATTGGCATGTTTCGACAGTCTTGACGAAAAACTGGCTTGTTTCGACCGTCTCGACCAAAAATTGGTATGTTTTGATTTTATCTCACAAAAATTGGCATGTTTTGACAGTCTCGACCAAAAATTGTTATGTTTCGATCGTCTCGACCAAAAATTGGTATGTTTTGATTTTATCAACCAAAGTTTGATTTGTTTCGACCGTCTCGACACAAAATTGGTGTGTTAAGATCCTATCGACAAAAAATTGGTGTGTTTCGACCATCTTGACCCAAAATTGGTGTGTTATGATCGTATCGACCTCAATTTTGTATGTTCTGACCGTCCCGACTAAAATTTGATATGTTATGATCGTAGCGAAATAAAAAATTGGTATGTACTGACCGTCTCGACCAAAAATTGGTTTGTTTTGATCGTATCGACCAAATATTGGTATGTTTCGACCGTCTCGACCAAAAAGTGATATTTTTTTTGATTTTGTCAACCAAAAATTGGCATGTTTCGACCATTTCGACCAAAAATTGGTATGTTTTGATCGTCTCGACAAAAATTGGTATGTTTTGATTTTATCACTCAAAGTTTGGTATTTTTTGACCGTCTCGACGCAAAATTGGTGTGTTATGATCCTATCGACCAAAAATTGGTATGTTTTGACCGTCCTGACCCAAAATTGGTGTGTTATGATCGTATCGACATCAAATTTGTATGTTCTGACCGTCTTGACTAAAATTTGATATGTTAAGATCGTCTCGACCAAAAATTGTTATGTTTTGATCCTATCGTCCAAAAATTGGTAACTTTCGACAGTCTTGACCAAAAACTGGCTTGTTTCGACCGTCTCGACCAAAAATTGGTATGTTTTGATTTTATCAAAACAAAAATTTGAAAGTTTTGACCGTCTCGACCAAAAATTGGTATGTTTTGATTTTATCAACCAAAGTTTGGTATGTTTCGACCATCTTGACCAAAAATTGGTGTGTTATGATCTTATCGACCTCAAATTTGTATGTTCTGACCATCCCGACTAAAATTTGATATGTTATGATCGTAGCGAAATAAAAAATTGGTATGTTCTGACCGTCTCGACCAAAATTTGATATGTTTTGATCGTATCGACCAAATATTGGTATGTTTCGAACGTCTCGACCAAAAATTGATATGTTTTAATTTTATCAACCAAAAATTGGCATGTTTTGACCGTCTCGACCAAAAATTGGTATGTTTCAATCGTCTCGACCAAAAATTGGTATGTTTCAATCGTCTCGACCAAAAATTGCTATGTTGTGATTTTATCACCCAAAGTTTGGTTTTTTTCGACCGTCTCGACAAAACTGGCGTGTTATGATCCTATCGACCAAATTTTGGTTTGTTTCGACCGTCTCGAACAAAAATCGATATATTTTGAATTCATCACCCAAAAAATGGCATGTTTCGACCGTCTCGACATAAATTTGGTATGTTTCGATTGTATCGACCAAAAATTGGTATGTTTTGATTTTATCAACCAAAGTTTGGTATGTTTCGACCGTCTCGACACAAAATTGGCGTGTTAAGAACCTATCGACCAAAAATTGGTATGTTTCGACCGTCTTGACCAAAAATTGGTATGCTTCGATCGTCTCGAACAAAAATTGGTATGTTTTGATTTATCAACCAAAGTTTGGTATGTTTCGACCGTCTCGACACAAAATTGGTGTGTTAAGATCCTATCGACAAAAATTTGGTATGTTTCGACCATCTTGACCCAAAATTGGTGTGTTATGATCGTATCGACCTCAAACTTGTATGTTCTGACCGTCTCGACTAAAATTTGATATGTTATGATCGTAGCGAAATAAAAAATTGGTATGTTCTGACAGTCTCGACCAAAAATTGGTATGTTTTGATCGTATCGACCAAATATTGGTATGTTTCGACCTTCTCGACCAAAAAGTGATATGTTTTTTTTTTGATTTTATCAACCAAAAATTGGCATGTTTCGACCATCTCGACCAAAAATTGGTATGTTTTGATCGTCTCGACAAAAATTGGTATGTTTTGATTCTATCACTCAAAGTTTGGTTTTTTTTTGACCGTCTCGCCGCAAAATTGGTGTGTTATGATCCTATCGACCAAAAATTGGTATGTTTCGACCGTCCTGACCCAAAATTGGTGTGTTATGATCGTATCGACCTCAAATTTGTATGTTATGACCGTCTTGACTAAAATTTGATATGTTAAGATCGTCTCGACCAAAAACTGGTTTGTTTTGATCCTATCGACCAAAAATTGGTAACTTTCGACAGTCTTGACCAAAAATTGTTATTTTTTGATCGTATCGACCAAAAATTGGTACGTTTCGGCCGTCTCGACCAAAAATTGATATGTTTTGATTTTATCAACCAAAAATTGGCATGTTTCGACAGTCTTGACGAAAAACTGGCTTGTATCGACCGTCTCGACCAAAAATTGGTATGTTTTGATTTTATCTCACAAAAATTGGCATGTTTTGACAGTCTCGACCAAAAATTGTTATGTTTCGATCGTCTCGACCAAAAATTGGTATGTTTTGATTTTATCAACCAAAGTTTGATTTGTTTCGACCGTCTCGACACAAAATTGGTATGTTTCGATTGTATCGACCAAAAATTGGTATGTTTTGATTTTATCAACCAAAGTTTGGTATGTTTCGACCGTCTCGACCAAAAAGTGATATATTTTTTTGATTTTGTCAACCAAAAATTGGCATGTTTCGACCATCTCGACCAAAAATTGGTATGTTTTGATCGTCTCGACAAAAATTGGTATGTTTTGATTTTATCACTCAAAGTTTGGTATTTTTTGACCGTCTCGACGCAAAATTGGTGTGTTATGATCCTATCGACCAAAAATTGGTATGTTTCGACCGTCCTGACCCAAAATTGGTGTGTTATGATCGTATCGACCTCAAATTTGTATGTTCTGACCGTCTTGACTAAAATTTGATATGTTAAGATCGTCTCGACCAAAAATTGTTATGTTTTGATCCTATCGACCAAAAATTGGTAACTTTCGACAGTCTTGACCAAAAACTGGCTTGTTTCGACCGTCTCGACCAAAAATTGGTATGTTTTGATTTTATCAAAACAAAAATTGGAAAATTTTGACCGTCTCGACCAAAAATTGGTATGTTTTGATTTTATCAACCAAAGTTTGGTATGTTTCGACCATCTTGACCAAAAATTGGTGTGTTATGATCTTATCGACCTCAAATTTGTATGTTCTGACCATCCCGACTAAAATTTGATATGTTATGATCGTAGCGAAATAAAAAATTGGTATGTTCTGACCGTCTCGACCAAAATTTTATATGTTTTGATCGTATCGACCAAATATTGGTATGTTTCGAACGTCTCGACCAAAAATTGATATGTTTTAATTTTATCAACCAAAAATTGGCATGTTTTGACCGTCTCGACCAAAAATTGGTATGTTTCAATCGTCTCGACCAAAAATTGCTATGTTGTGATTTTATCACCCAAAGTTTGGTTTTTTTCGACCGTCTCGACACAAAATTGGTGTGTTATGATCCTATCGACCAAATATTGGTTTGTTTCGACCGTCTCGAATAAAAATCGATATATTTTGAATTCATCACCCAAAAATTGGCATGTTTCGACCGTCTCGACATAAATTTGGTATGTTTCGATTGTATCGACCAAAAATTGGTATGTTTTGATTTTATCAACCAAAGTTTGGTATGTTTCGACCGTCTCGACACAAAATTGGCGTGTTAAGAACCTATCGACCAAAAATTGGTATGTTTCGACCGTCTTGACCAAAAATTGGTATGTTTCGATCGTCTCGAACAAAAATTGGTATGTTTTGATTTATCAACCAAAGTTTGGTATGTTTCGACCGTCTCGACACAAAATTGGTGTGTTAAGATCCTATCGACAAAAATTTGGTATGTTTCGACCATCTTGACCCAAAATTGGTGTGTTATGATCGTATCGACCTCAAACTTGTATGTTCTGACCGTCTCGACTAAAATTTGATATGTTATGATCGTAGCGAAATAAAAAATTGGTATGTTCTGACCGTCTCGACCAAAAATTGGTTTGTTTTGATCGTATCGACCAAATATTGGTATGTTTCGACCATCTCGACCAAAAATTGGTATGTTTTGATCGTCTCGACAAAAATTGGTATGTTTTGATTCTATCACTCAAAGTTTGGTATTTTTTGACCGTCTCGACGCAAAATTGGTGTGTTATGATCCTATCGACCAAATATTGGTTTGTTTCGACCGTCTCGAATAAAAATCGATATATTTTGAATTCATCACCCAAAAATTGGCATGTTTCGACCGTCTCGACATAAATTTGGTATGTTTCGATTGTATCGACCAAAAATTGGTATGTTTTGATTTTATCAACCAAAGTTTGGTATGTTTCGACCGTCTCGACACAAAATTTACGTGTTAAGAACCTATCGACCAAAAATTGGTATGTTTCGACCGTCTTGACCAAAAATTGGTATGTTTCGATCGTCTCGAACAAAAATTGGTATGTTTTGATTTATCAACCAAAGTTTGGTATGTTTCGACCGTCTCGACACAAAATTGGTGTGTTAAGATCCTATCGACAAAAATTTGGTATGTTTCGACCATCTTGACCCAAAATTGGTGTGTTATGATCGTATCGACCTCAAACTTGTATGTTCTGACCGTCTCGACTAAAATTTGATATGTTATGATCGTAGCGAAATAAAAAATTGGTATGTTCTGACCGTCTCGACCAAAAATTGGTATGTTTTGATCGTATCGACCAAATATTGGTATGTTTCGACCATCTCGACCAAAAATTGGTATGTTTTGATCGTCTCGACAAAAATTGGTATGTTTTGATTCTATCACTCAAAGTTTGGTATTTTTTGACCGTCTCGACGCAAAATTGGTGTGTTATGATCCTATCGACCAAAAATTGGTATGTTTCGACCGTCCTGACCCAAAATTGGTGCGTTATGATCGTATCGACCTCAAATTTGTATGTTCTGACCGTCTTTACTAAAATTTGATATGTTAAGATCGTCTCGACCAAAAATTGTTATGTTTTGATCCTATCGACCAAAAATTGGTAGTTTTCGACAGTATTGACCAAAAACTGGCTTGTTTCGACCATCTCGACCAAAAATTGGTATGTTTTGATTTTATCAAAACAAAAATTGGAATGTTTTGACCGTCTCGACCAAAAATTGGTATGTTTCGATCGTCTCGACCAAAAATTGGTATGTTTTGATTTTATCAACCAAAGTTTGGGATGTTTTGACCATCTTGACCAAAAATTGGTGTGTTATGATCTTATCGACCTCAAATTTGTATGTTCTGATCATCCCGACTAAAATTTGATATGTTATGATCGTAGCGAAATAAAAAAATGGTATGATCTGACCGTCTCGACGATAAATTTGATATGTTTTGATCGTATCGACAAAATTTTGGTATGTTTCGAACGTCTCGACCAAAAATTGATATGTTTTAATTTTATCAACCAAAAATTGGCATGTTTTGACCGTCTCGACCAAATTGGTCTGTTTCAATCGTCTCGACCAAAAATTGGTATGTTGTGATTTTATCACCCAAAGTTTGGTATTTTTCGACCGTCTCGACACAAAATTGGTGTGTTATGATCCTATCGACCAAATATTGGTTTGTTTCGACGTCTCGAATAAAAATCGATATATTTTGAATTCATCAACCAAAAACTAGCATGTTTCGACCGTCTCGACATAAATTTGGTATTTTTCGATTGTGTCGACCAAAAATTGGTATGTTTTGATTTTATCAACCAAAGTTTGGTATGTTTCGACCGTCTCGACACAAAATTGGCGTGTTAAGAACCTATCGACCAAAAATTGGTATGTTTCGACCGTCTTGACCAAAAATTGGTATGTTTCGATCGTCTCGAACAAAAATTGGTATGTTTTGAGTTATCAACCAAAGTTTGGTATGTTTCGACCGTCTCGACACAAAATTGGTGTGTTAAGATCCTATCGACAAAAAATTGGTATGTTTCGACCATCTTGACCCAAAATTGGTGTGTTATGATCATATCGACCTCAATTTTGTATGTTCTGACCGTCCCGACTAAAATTTGATATGTTATGAACGTAGCGAAATAAAAAATTGGTATGTTCTGACCGTCTCGACCAAAAATTGGTATGTTTTGATCGTATCGACCAAATATTGGTATGTTTCGACCGTCTCGACCAAAAAGTGATGTGTTTTTTTTTGATTTTATGAACCAAAAATTGGCATGTTTCGACCATCTCGACCAAAAATTGGTATGTTTTGATCGTCTCGACAAAAATTGGTATGTTTTGATTCTATCACTCAAAGTTTGGTATTTTTTGACCGTCTCGACGCAAAATTGGTGTGTTATGATCCTATCGACCAAAATTGGTATGTTTCGACCGTCCTGACCCAAAATTGGTGTGTTATGATCGTATCGACCTCAAATTTGTATGTTCTGACCGTCTTGACTAAAATTTGATATGTTAAGATCGTCTCGACCAAAAATTGTTATGTTTTGATCCTATCGACCAAAAATTGGTAGTTTTCGACAGTATTGACCAAAAACTGGCTTGTTTCGACCATCTCGACCAAAAATTGGTATGTTTTGATTTTATCAAAACAAAAATTGGAATGTTTTGACCGTCTCGACCAAAAATTGGTATGTTTCGATCGTCTCGACCAAAAATTGGTATGTTTTGATTTTATCAACCAAAGTTTGGAATGTTTTGACCATCTTGACCAAAAATTGGTGTGTTATGATCTTATCGACCTCAAATTTGTATGTTTTGATCATCCCGACTAAAATTTGATATGTTATGATCGTAGCGAAATAAAAAAATGGTATGATCTGACCGTCTCGACGATAAATTTGATATGTTTTGATCGTATCGACAAAATTTTGGTATGTTTCGAACGTCTCGACCAAAAATTGATATGTTTTAATTTTATCAACCAAAAATTGGCATGTTTTGACCGTCTCGACCAAAAATTGGTCTGTTTCAATCGTCTCGACCAAAAATTGGTATGTTGTGATTTTATCACCCAAAGTTTGGTATTTTTCGACCGTCTCGACACAAAATTGGTGTGTTATGATCCTATCGACCAAATATTGGTTTGTTTCGACGTCTCGAATAAAAATCGATATATTTTGAATTCATCAACCAAAAACTAGCATGTTTCGACCGTCTCGACATAAATTTGGTATTTTTCGATTGTGTCGACCAAAAATTGGTATGTTTTGATTTTATCAACCAAAGTTTGGTATGTTTCGACCGTCTCGACACAAAATTGGCGTGTTAAGAACCTATCGACCAAAAATTGGTATGTTTCGACCGTCTTGACCAAAAATTGGTATGTTTCGATCGTCTCGAACAAAAATTGGTATGTTTTGAGTTATCAACCAAAGTTTGGTATGTTTCGACCGTCTCGGCACAAAATTGGTGTGTTAAGATCCTATCGACAAAAAATTGGTATGTTTCGACCATCTTGACCCAAAATTGGTGTGTTATGATCATATCGACCTCAATTTTGTATGTTCTGACCGTCCCGACTAAAATTTGATATGTTATGAACGTAGCGAAATAAAAAATTGGTATGTTCTGACCCTCTCGACCAAAAATTGGTATGTTTTGATCGTATCGACCAAATATTGGTATGTTTCGACCGTCTCGACCAAAAAGTGATATGTTTTTTTTTGATTTTATGAACCAAAAATTGGCATGTTTCGACCATCTCGACCAAAAATTGGTATGTTTTGATCGTCTCGACAAAAATTGGTATGTTTTGATTCTATCACTCAAAGTTTGGTATTTTTTGACCGTCTCGACGCAAAATTGGTGTGTTATGATCCTATCGACCAAAAATTGGTATGTTTCGACCGTCCTGACCCAAAATTGGTGTGTTATGATCGTATCGACCTCAAACTTGTATGTTCTGACCGTCTCGACTAAAATTTGATATGTTATGATCGTAGCGAAATAAAAAATTGGTATGTTCTGACCGTCTCGACCAAAAATTGGTATGTTTTGATCGTATCGACCAAATATTGGTATGTTTCGACCATCTCGACCAAAAATTGGTATGTTTTGATCGTCTCGACAAAAATTGGTATGTTTTGATTCTATCACTCAAAGTTTGGTATTTTTTGACCGTCTCGGAGCAAAATTGGTGTGTTATGATCCTATCGACCAAAAATTGGTATGTTTCGACCGTCCTGACCCAAAATTGGTGCGTTATGATCGTATCGACCTCAAATTTGTATGTTCTGACCGTCTTTACTAAAATTTGATATGTTAAGATCGTCTCGACCAAAAATTGTTATGTTTTGATCCTATCGACCAAAAATTGGTAGTTTTCGACAGTATTGACCAAAAACTGGCTTGTTTCGACCATCTCGACCAAAAATTGGTATGTTTTGATTTTATCAAAACAAAAATTGGAATGTTTTGACCGTCTCGACCAAAAATTGGTATGTTTCGATCGTCTCGACCAAAAATTGGTATGTTTTGATTTTATCAACCAAAGTTTGGGATGTTTTGACCATCTTGACCAAAAATTGGTGTGTTATGATCTTATCGACCTCAAATTTGTATGTTCTGATCATCCCGACTAAAATTTGATATGTTATGATCGTAGCGAAATAAAAAAATGGTATGATCTGACCGTCTCGACGATAAATTTGATATGTTTTGATCGTATCGACAAAATTTTGGTATGTTTCGAACGTCTCGACCAAAAATTGATATGTTTTAATTTTATCAACCAAAAATTGGCATGTTTTGACCGTCTCGACCAAAAATTGGTCTGTTTCAATCGTCTCGACCAAAAATTGGTATGTTGTGATTTTATCACCCAAAGTTTGGTATTTTTCGACCGTCTCGACACAAAATTGGTGTGTTATGATCCTATCGACCAAATATTGGTTTGTTTCGACGTCTCGAATAAAAATCGATATATTTTGAATTCATCAACCAAAAACTAGCATGTTTCGACCGTCTCGACATAAATTTGGTATTTTTCGATTGTGTCGACCAAAAATTGGTATGTTTTGATTTTATCAACCAAAGTTTGGTATGTTTCGACCGTCTCGACACAAAATTGGCGTGTTAAGAACCTATCGACCAAAAATTGGTATGTTTCGACCGTCTTGACCAAAAATTGGTATGTTTCGATCGTCTCGAACAAAAATTGGTATGTTTTGAGTTATCAACCAAAGTTTGGTATGTTTCGACCGTCTCGACACAAAATTGGTGTGTTAAGATCCTATCGACAAAAAATTGGTATGTTTCGACCATCTTGACCCAAAATTGGTGTGTTATGATCATATCGACCTCAATTTTGTATGTTCTGACCGTCCCGACTAAAATTTGATATGTTATGAACGTAGCGAAATAAAAAATTGGTATGTTCTGACCGTCTCGACCAAAAATTGGTATGTTTTGATCGTATCGACCAAATATTGGTATGTTTCGACCGTCTCGACCAAAAAGTGATGTGTTTTTTTTTGATTTTATGAACCAAAAATTGGCATGTTTCGACCATCTCGACCAAAAATTGGTATGTTTTGATCGTCTCGACAAAAATTGGTATGTTTTGATTCTATCACTCAAAGTTTGGTATTTTTTGACCGTCTCGACGCAAAATTGGTGTGTTATGATCCTATCGACCAAAAATTGGTATGTTTCGACCGTCCTGACCCAAAATTGGTGTGTTATGATCGTATCGACCTCAAATTTGTATGTTCTGACCGTCTTGACTAAAATTTGATATGTTAAGATCGTCTCGACCAAAAATTGTTATGTTTTGATCCTATCGACCAAAAATTGGTAGTTTTCGACAGTATTGACCAAAAACTGGCTTGTTTCGACCATCTCGACCAAAAATTGGTATGTTTTGATTTTATCAAAACAAAAATTGGAATGTTTTGACCGTCTCGACCAAAAATTGGTATGTTTCGATCGTCTCGACCAAAAATTGGTATGTTTTGATTTTATCAACCAAAGTTTGGAATGTTTTGACCATCTTGACCAAAAATTGGTGTGTTATGATCTTATCGACCTCAAATTTGTATGTTCTGATCATCCCGACTAAAATTTGATATGTTATGATCGTAGCGAAATAAAAAAATGGTATGATCTGACCGTCTCGACGATAAATTTGATATGTTTTGATCGTATCGACAAAATTTTGGTATGTTTCGAACGTCTCGACCAAAAATTGATATGTTTTAATTTTATCAACCAAAAATTGGCATGTTTTGACCGTCTCGACCAAAAATTGGTCTGTTTCAATCGTCTCGACCAAAAATTGGTATGTTGTGATTTTATCACCCAAAGTTTGGTATTTTTCGACCGTCTCGACACAAAATTGGTGTGTTATGATCCTATCGACCAAATATTGGTTTGTTTCGACGTCTCGAATAAAAATCGATATATTTTGAATTCATCAACCAAAAACTAGCATGTTTCGACCGTCTCGACATAAATTTGGTATTTTTCGATTGTGTCGACCAAAAATTGGTATGTTTTGATTTTATCAACCAAAGTTTGGTATGTTTCGACCGTCTCGACACAAAATTGGCGTGTTAAGAACCTATCGACCAAAAATTGGTATGTTTCGACCGTCTTGACCAAAAATTGGTATGTTTCGATCGTCTCGAACAAAAATTGGTATGTTTTGAGTTATCAACCAAAGTTTGGTATGTTTCGACCGTCTCGGCACAAAATTGGTGTGTTAAGATCCTATCGACAAAAAATTGGTATGTTTCGACCATCTTGACCCAAAATTGGTGTGTTATGATCATATCGACCTCAATTTTGTATGTTCTGACCGTCCCGACTAAAATTTGATATGTTATGAACGTAGCGAAATAAAAAATTGGTATGTTCTGACCGTCTCGACCAAAAATTGGTATGTTTTGATCGTATCGACCAAATATTGGTATGTTTCGACCGTCTCGACCAAAAAGTGATATGTTTTTTTTTGATTTTATGAACCAAAAATTGGCATGTTTCGACCATCTCGACCAAAAATTGGTATGTTTTGATCGTCTCGACAAAAATTGGTATGTTTTGATTCTATCACTCAAAGTTTGGTATTTTTTGACCGTCTCGACGCAAAATTGGTGTGTTATGATCCTATCGACCAAAAATTGGTATGTTTCGACCGTCCTGACCCAAAATTGGTGTGTTATGATCGTATCGACCTCAAATTTGTATGTTCTGACCGTCTTGACTAAAATTTGATATGTTAAGATCGTCTCGACCAAAAATTGTTATGTTTTGATCCTATCGACCAAAAATTGGTAACTTTCGACAGTCTTGACCAAAAACTGGCTTGTTTCGACCGTCTCGACCAAAAACTGGTATGTTTTGATTTTATCAAAACAAAAATTGGAATGTTTTGACCGTCTCGACCAAAAATTGGTATGTTTCGATCGTCTCGACCAAAAATTGGTATGTTTTGATTTTATCAACCAAAGTTTGGTATGTTTTGACCATCTTGACCAAAAATTGGTGTGTTATGATCTTATCGACCTCAAATTTGTTTGTTCTGACCATCCCGACTAAAATTTGATATGTTATGATCGTAGCGAAATAAAAAATTGTTATGTTCTGACCGTCTCGACCAAAATTTGATATGCTTTGATCGTATCGACCAAATATTGGTATGTTTCGAACGTCTCGACCAAAAATTGATATGTTTTAATTTTATCAACCAAAAATTGGCATTTTGTGACCGTCTCGACCGTCTCGACCAAAAATTGGTATGTTTCAATCGTCTCGACCAAAAATTGGTATGTTGTGATTTTATCACCCAAAGTTTGGTATTTTTCGACCGTCTCGACACAAAATTGGTGTGTTATGATCCTATCGACCAAATATTGGTTTGTTTAAACCGTCTCCAATAAAAATCGATATTTTTTGAATTCATCAACCAAAAATTAGCATGTTTCGACCGTCTCGACATAAATTTGGTATGTTTCGATTGTATCGACCAAAAATTGGTATGTTTTGATTTTATCAACCAAAATTTGGTATGTTTGACCGTCTCGACACAAAATTGGCGTGATAAGAACCTATCGACCAAAAATTGGTATGTTTCGACCATCTTGACCCAAAATAGGTGTGTTATGATCGTATCGACCTCAATTTTGTATGTTCTGACCGTCCCGACTAAAATTTGATATGTTATGATCTTAGCGAAATAAAAAATTGGTATGTTCTGACCGTCTCGACCAAAAATTGGTATGTTTTGATCGTATCGACCAAATATTGGTATGTTTCGACCGTCTCGACCAAAAAGTGATATGTTTTTTTTTTGATTTTATCAACCAAAAATTGGCATGTTTCGACCATCTCGACCAAAAATTGGTATGTTTTGATCGTCTCGACAAAAATTGGTATGTTTTGATTCTATCACTCAAAGTTTGGTATGTTTCAACCGTCTCGACGCAAAATTGGTTTGTTATGATCCTATCGACCAAAAATTGGTACGTTTCGACAGTCTCGACCGGAAACTGGCATATTTCAACCGTTCGAATGAAAAATGGTATGTTTTGATCCTCTCGGCCAAAAAATAGTAGGTTTTGATTCTATCAACCAAAGTTTGGTATGTTTCAACCGTCTCGACGCAAAATTGGTTTGTTATGATCCTATCGACCAAAAATTGGTATGTTTCGACCGTCCTGACCCAAAATTGGTGTGTTATGATCGTATCGACCTCAAATTTGTATGTTCTGACCGTCTTGACTAAAATTTGATATGTTAAGATCGTCTCGACCAAAATTTGTTATGTTTTGATCCTATCGACCAAAAAATGGTAACTTTCGACAGTCTTGACCAAAAACTGGCTTGTTTCGACCGTCTCGACCAAAAATTGGTATGTTTTGATTTTATCAAAACAAAAATTGGAATGTTTTGACCGTCTCGACCAAAAATTGGTATGTTTCGATCGTCTCGACCAAAAATTGGTATGTTTTGATTTTATCAACCAAAGTTTGGTATGTTTCGACCATCTTGACCAAAAATTGGTGTGTTATGATCTTATCGACCTCAAATTTGTATGTTCTGACCATCCCGACTAAAATTTGATATGTTATGATCGTAGCGAAATAAAATATTGGTATGTTCTGACCGTCTCGACCAAAATTTGATATGTTTTGATCGTATCGACCAAATATTGGTATGTTTCGAACGTCTCGACCAAAAATTGATATGTTTTATTTTTATCAACCAAAAATTGGCATGTTTTGACCGTCTCGACCAAAAATTGGTATGTTTCAATCGTCTCGACCAAAAATTGGTATGTTGTGATTTTATCACCCAAAGTTTGGTATTTTTCGACCGTTTTGACACAAAATTGGTGTGTTATGATCCTATCGACCAAATATTGGTTTGTTTCGACCGTCTCGAATAAAAATCGATATATTTTGAATTCATCAACCAAAAATTGGCATGTTTCGACCGTCTCGACATAAATTTGGTATGTTTCGATTGTATCGACCAAAAATTGGTATGTTTTGATTTTATCAACCAAAGTTTGGTATGTTTCGACCGTCTCGACACAAAATTGGCGTGGTAAGAACCTATCGACCAAAAATTGGTATGTTTTGACCGTCTTGACCAAAAATTGGTATGTTTCAATCGTCTCGAACAAAAATTGGTTTGTTTTGATTTTCTCAACCAAAAATTGGTATGTTTCGACCGTCTTGACACAAAATTGGCGTGTTAAGATCCTATCGACCAAAAATTGGTATGTTTCGACCGTCTTGACCAAAAATTGGTGTGTTATGATCTTATCGACCTCAAATTTGTATGTTCTGACCATCCCGACTAAAATTTGTTATGTTATGATTGTAGCGAAATAAAAAATTGGTATATCCTGACCGTCTCGACCAAAATTTGATATGTTTTGATCGTATCGACCAAATATCGGTATGTTTCGAACGTCTCGATCAAAAATTGATATGTTTTGATTTTATCAACTAAAAATTGGCATGTTTCGACAGTCTCGACCGTCTCGACCAAAAATTGGTATGTTTCAATCGTCTCGACCAAACATTGGTATGTTTTGATTTTATCACCCAAAGTTTGGTATTTTTCGACCGTCTCGACACAAAATTGGTGTGTTTTGATCCTATCGACCAAATATTGGTTTGCTTCGACCGTCTCGACTAAAAATAGATATGTTTTGAATTCATCAAACAAAAATTGGCATGTTTCGACAGTCTCGACCAAAAATTGGTATGTTTCGATTGTATCGACCAAAACGACCAAAAAATGGTATGTTTTGACCGTCTCGAACCAAAATTGGTTTGTTTTGATTTTCTCAACCAAAAATTGGTATGTTTCGACCGTCTTGACACAAAATTGGCGTGTTAAGATCCTATCGACCAAAAATTGGTATGTTTCGACCGTCTTGACCAAAAATTGGTGTGTTATGATCTTATCGACCTCAAATTTGTATGTTCTGACCATCCCGACTAAAATTTGTTATGTTATGATTGTAGCGAAATAAAAAATTGGTATGTTCTGACCGTCTCGACCATAATTTGATATGTTTTGATCGTATCGACCAAATATCGGTATGTTTCGAACGTCTCGATCAAAAATTGATATGTTTTGATATTATCAACCAAAAATTGGCATGTTTCGACAGTCTCGACCGTCTCGACCAAAAATTGGTATGTTTCAATCGTCTCGACCAAACATTGGTATGTTTTGATTTTATCACCCAAAGTTTGGTATTTTTCGACCGTCTCGACACAAAATTGGTGTGTTATGATCCTATCGACCAAATATTGGTTTGCTTCGACCGTCTCGACTAAAAATAGATATGTTTTGAATTCATCAAACAAAAATTGGCATGTTTCGACCGTCTCGACCAAAAAATGGTATGTTTCGATTGTATCGACCAAAACGACCAAAAAATGGTATGTTTTGACCGTCTCGAACAAAAATTGGTATGTTTTGATTTTATCAACCAAAAATTGGCATGTTTCGACCATCTCGACCAAAAATTGCTATGTTTCAATCGTATCGACCAAAAATTGGTACGTTTCGACCATATCGACCAAAAATTGGTACTTACGACAGTCTTGACCAAAAACTGGCTTGTTTCGACCGTCTCGACCAAAAATTGATATGTTTTTATTTTATCAAACAAAGTTTCAACTGTTTCAACATATCAACCAAATGGTATGTTTTGATTTTTTCAATCAAAAACTGGAATGTTTCCACCATATCGACCAAAAATTGGAATCGTATTTATCGTATGATCGCATTTACCTAAAATTTGTATGTGCTGACCGTCTCGACTAAAAATTGATATGTTATCAACGTAGCGATAAAAAATTGGTATGTTTAGGCCGTCTCGACCAAAAATTGGTATGTTTTGATCTTATCGACCAAAAATTGGTAAGTTTTGATTTTATCAAACAACGTTTGGTATTTGTTGACCGTCTCGATCAAAATTGGTATGCTATGATCGTAGCGACCAAAAATTGGTATGTTCTTACCGCCTCGACCAAAAACTGGTATGTTTTGATCGTATCGACCAAAACGACCAAAAAATGGTATGTTTTGACCGTCTCGAACAAAAATTGGTATGTTTTGATTTTATCAACCAAAAATTGGCATGTTTCGACCGTCTCGACCAAAAATTGGTATGTTTCAATCGGATTGACCAAAAATTGGTACGTTTCGACCATATCGACCAAAAAATGGTATCTTAGGACATTCTTGACCAAAAACTGGCTTGTTTCGACCGTCTTGATCAAAAATTGATATGTTTTGAGTTTATCAAACAAAGTTTGGTATGTTTCGACCGTATCGACACAAAATTGGTGTGTTATGATTGTATCGACCTAAAATTGGTATGTTCTGACCGTCTCGATCAAAATTTGGTATGCTATAATCGTAGCGACCAAAACTTCGTATCTACTGACCGACCGTATCGACACAAAATTGGTGTGTTATGATCGTATCGACCTAAAAATGGTATGTTCTGACCGTCTCGATCAAAAATTGGTATGCTATGATCGTAGCAACCAAAAATTGGCACCATCTGACTGTCTCGAACAAAAACTGATATGTTTTTATTTTATCCACCAAAAATTGGCATGTTTCGACCGTCTCGACCAAAAATTGGTATGTTTTGATCGTATAGACCAAAAATTTGTACGTTTCGACCATATCGAGCAAAAATTGGTATCTTTCGACAGTCTTGAACAAAAACTGGCTTGTTTCGACCGTCTGGACTAAATTTGGTATGTTTTGACTTTATCAAACAAATTTTGGTATGTTTCAACTGTATCGACACAAAATTGGTTTGTTTCAAACGTCTCGACACAAAATTGGTTTGTTTTGATCCTATCGACCAAAAATGTTTATGTTTCGACCGTCGTGACCAAAAAGTGGTGTTTTATGATCGTATCGACCTAAAATTGGTTTGTTTTGATCTTATCGACCAAAAAATGGTAAGTTTTGATTTTATCAAACAAAGTTTGGTATGTGTCGACCGTCTCGACACAAAATTAGTGTGTTATGACAGTATCGACCTAAAAATTGTTTGTTCTGACCGTCTCTACCAAAATTTGGTATGTTTTGATCGTATCGACCAAAAATTGGTATGTTTTGACCGTCTCGAACAAAAATTGATATGTTTTGATTTTATCAACCAAAAATTGGCATGTTTCGACCGTCTCGACCAAAAATTGGTATGTTTCAGTCGTATCGACCAAAAATTGGTACGTTTCGACCATATCGACCAAAAATTGGTATCTTTTGACCGTCTCGACACAAAATTGGTGTGTTATGATCCTATCGACCAAATATTGGTTTGCTTCGACCGTCTCGACTAAAAATCGATATGTTTTGAATTCATCAAACAAAAATTGGCATGTTTCGACCGTCTCGACCAAAAATTGGTATGTTTCGATTGTATCGACCAAAACGACCAAAAATTGGTATGTTTCGACCGTCTCGAACAAAAATTGGTATGTTTTGATTTTATCAACCAAAAATTGGCATGTTTCGACCATCTCGACCAAAAATTGGTATGTTTCAATCGTATCGACCAAAAATTGGTACGTTTCGACCATATCGACCAAAAATTGGTATCTTACGACAGTCTTGACCAAAAACTGGCTTGTTTTGACCGTCTCGACCAAAAATTGATATGTTTTTATTTTATCAAACAAAGTTTCAACTGTTTCAACATATCAACCAAATGGTATGTTTTGATTTTTTCAATCAAAAACTGGAATGTTTCCACCATATCGACCAAAAATTGGAATCGTATTTATCGTATGATCGTATTTACCTAAAATTTGTATGTGCTGACCGTCTCGACTAAAAATTGATATGTTATGGACGTAGCGATAAAAAATTGGTATGTTTAGGCCGTCTCGACCAAAAATTGGTATGTTTTGATCTTATCGACCAAAAATTGGTAAGTTTTGATTTTATCAAACAAAGTTTGGTATTTGTTGACCGTCTCGATCAAAAATTGGTATGCTATGATCGTAGCGACCAAAAATTGGTATGTTCTTACCGCCTCGACCAAAAATTTGTATGTTTTGATCGTATCGACCAAAACGACCAAAAATGGTATGTTTTGACCATCTCGAACAAAAATTGGTGTGTTTTGATTTTATCAACCAAAAATTGGCATGTTTCGACCGTCTCGACCAAAAATTGGTATGTTTCAATCGTATCGACCAAAAATTGGTACGTTTCGACCATAACGACCAAAAATTGGTATCTTAGGACTTTCTTGACCAAAAACTGGCTTGTTTCGACCGTCTTGACCAAAAATTGATATGTTTTGAGTTTATCAAACAAAGTTTGGTATGTTTCGACCGTATCGACACAAAATTGGTGTGTTATGATTGTATCGACCTAAAAATGGTATGTTCTGACCGTCTCGATCAAAATTTGGTATGCTATAATCGTAGCGACCAAAACTTGGTATCTACTGACCGACCGTATCGACACAAAATTGGTGTGTTATGATCGTATCGACCTAAAAATGGTATGTTCTGACCGTCTCGATCAAAAATTGGTATGCTATGATCGTAGCGACCAAAAATTGGCACCTTCTGACTGTCTCGAACAAAAACTGATATGTTTTTATTTTATCAACCAAAAATTGGCATGTTTCGACCGTCTCGACCAAAAATTGGTATGTTTTGATCGTATCGACCAAAAATTTGTACGTTTCGACCATATCGAGCAAAAATTGGTATCGTTCGACAGTCTTGAACAAAAACGGGCTTGTTTCGACCGTCTGGACTAAAAATTGGTATGTTTTGATTTTACCAAACAAATTTTGGTATGTTTCGACTGTATCGACACAAAATTGGTTTGTTTCAAACGTCTCGACACAAAATTGGTTTGTTTTGATCCTATCGACAAAAAATTTTTATGTTTCGACCGTCTTGACCCAAAAGTGGTGTTTTATGATCGTATCGACCTAAAATTGGTTTGTTTTGGTCTTATCGACCAAAAATAGGTAAGTTTTGATTTTATCAAACAAAGTTTGCTATGTGTCGACCATCTCGACACAAAATTGGTGTGTTATGACAGTATCGACCTAAAAATTGTTTGTTCTGACCGTCTCTACCAAAATTTGGTATGTTTTGATTGCATCGACCAAAAATTTGTAGGTTTCGACCATATCGAGCAAAAATTGGTATCGTTCGACAGTCTTGAACAAAAACGGGCTTGTTTCGACCGTCTGGACTAAAAATTGGTATGTTTTGATTTTATCAAACAAATTTTGGTATGTTTCGACTGTATCGACACAAAATTGGTTTGTTTCAAACGTCTCGACACAAAATTGGTTTGTTTTGATCCTATCGACAAAAAATTTTTATGTTTCGACCGTCTTGACCCAAAAGTGGTGTTTTATGATCGTATCGACCTAAAATTGGTTTGTTTTGATCTTATCGACCAAAAATTGGTAAGTTTTGATTTTATCAAACAAAGTTTGGTATTTGTTGACCGTCTCGATCAAAAATTGGTATGCTATGATCGTAGCGACCAAAAATTGGTATGTTCTTACCGCCTCGACCAAAAATTTGTATGTTTTGATCGTATCGACCGTCTCGAACAAAAATTGGTATGTTTTGATTTTATCAACCAAAAATTGGCATGTTTCGACCATCTCGACCAAAAATTGGTATGTTTCAATCGTATCGACCAAAAATTGGTACGTTTCGACCATATCGACCAAAAATTGGTATCTTACGACAGTCTTGACCAAAAACTGGCTTGTTTTGACCGTCTCGACCAAAAATTGATATGTTTTTATTTTATCAAACAAAGTTTCAACTGTTTCAACATATCAACCAAATGGTATGTTTTGATTTTTTCAATCAAAAACTGGAATGTTTCCACCATATCGACCAAAAATTGGAATCGTATTTATCGTATGATCGTATTTACCTAAAATTTGTATGTGCTGACCGTCTCGACTAAAAATTGATATGTTATGGACGTAGCGATAAAAAATTGGTATGTTTAGGCCGTCTCGACCAAAAATTGGTATGTTTTGATCTTATCGACCAAAAATTGGTAAGTTTTGATTTTATCAAACAAAGTTTGGTATTTGTTGACCGTCTCGATCAAAAATTGGTATGCTATGATCGTAGCGACCAAAAATTGGTATGTTCTTACCGCCTCGACCAAAAATTTGTATGTTTTGATTGTATCGACCAAAACGACCAAAAATGGTATGTTTTGACCGTCTCGAACAAAAATTGGTGTCTTTTGATTTTATCAACCAAAAATTGGCATGTTTCGACCGTCTCGACCAAAAATTGGTATGTTTCAATCGTATCGACCAAAAATTGGTACGTTTCGACCATAACGACCAAAAATTGGTATCTTAGGACTTTCTTGACCAAAAACTGGCTTGTTTCGACCGTCTTGACCAAAAATTGATATGTTTTGAGTTTATCAAACAAAGTTTGGTATGTTTCGACCGTATCGACACAAAATTGGTGTGTTATGATTGTATCGACCTAAAATTGGTATGTTCTGACCGTCTCGATCAAAATTTGGTATGCTATAATCGTAGCGACCAAAACTTGGTATCTACTGACCGACCGTATCGACACAAATTTGGTGTGTTATGATCGTATCGACCTAAAAATGGTATGTTCTGACCGTCTCGATCAAAAATTGGTATGCTATGATCGTAGCGACCAAAAATTGGCACCTTCTGACTGTCTCGAACAAAAACTGATATGTTTTTATTTTATCAACCAAAAATTGGTATGTTTTGACCGTCTCGAACAAAAATTGGTATGTTTTGATCGTATCGACCAAAAATTTGTACGTTTCGACCATATCGAGCAAAAATTGGTATCGTTCGACAGTCTTGAACAAAAACGGGCTTGTTTCGACCGTCTGGACTAAAAATTGGTATGTTTTGATTTTATCAAACAAATTTTGGTATGTTTCGACTGTATCGACACAAAATTGGTTTGTTTCAAACGTCTCGACACAAAATTGGTTTGTTTTGATCCTATCGACAAAAAATTTTTATGTTTCGACCGTCTTGACCCAAAAGTGGTGTTTTATGATCGTATCGACCTAAAATTGGTTTGTTTTGGTCTTATCGACCAAAAATAGGTAAGTTTTGATTTTATCAAACAAAGTTTGCTATGTGTCGACCATCTCGACACAAAATTGGTGTGTTATGACAGTATCGACCTAAAAATTGTTTGTTCTGACCGTCTCTACCAAAATTTGGTATGTTTTGATCGCATCGACCAAAAATTGGTATGTTTTGACCGTCTCGAACAAAAATTGGTATGTTTTGATCGTATCGACCAAAAATTTGTACGTTTCGACCATATCGAGCAAAAATTGGTATCGTTCGACAGTCTTGAACAAAAACGGGCTTGTTTCGACCGTCTGGACTAAAAATTGGTATGTTTTGATTTTATCAAACAAATTTTGGTATGTTTCGACTGTATCGACACAAAATTGGTTTGTTTCAAACGTCTCGACACAAAATTGGTTTGTTTTGATCCTATCGACAAAAAATTTTTATGTTTCGACCGTCTTGACCCAAAAGTGGTGTTTTATGATCGTATCGACCTAAAATTGGTTTGTTTTGATCTTATCGACCAAAAATAGGTAAGTTTTGATTTTATCAAACAAAGTTTGCTATGTGTCGACCATCTCGACACAAAATTGGTGTGTTATGACAGTATCGACCTAAAAATTATTTGTTCTGACCGTCTCTACCAAAATTTGGTATGTTTTGATTGTATCGACCAAAAATTGGTATGTTTTGACCGTCTCGAACAAAAATTGGTATGTTTTGATCGTATCGACCAAAAATTTGTACGTTTCGACCATATCGAGCAAAAATTGGTATCGTTCGACAGTCTTGAACAAAAACGGGCTTGTTTCGACCGTCTGGACTAAAAATTGGTATGTTTTGATTTTATCAAACAAATTTTGGTATGTTTCGACTGTATCGACACAAAATTGGTTTGTTTCAAACGTCTCGACACAAAATTGGTTTGTTTTGATCCTATCGACAAAAATTTTTTATGTTTCGACCGTCTTGACACAAAAGTGGTGTTTTATTATCGTATCGACCTAAAATTGCTTTGTTTTGATCTTATCGACCAAAAATAGGTAAGTTTTGATTTTATCAAACAAAGTTTGCTATGTGTCGACCATCTCGACACAAAATTGGTGTGTTATGACAGTATCGACCTAAAAATTGTTTGTTCTGACCGTCTCTACCAAAATTTGGTATGTTTTGATCGTATCGACCAAAAATTGGTATGTTTTGACCGTCTCGAACAAAAATTGGTATGTTTTGATCGTATCGACCAAAAATTTGTACGTTTCGACCATATCGAGCAAAAATTGGTATCGTTCGACAGTCTTGAACAAAAACGGGCTTGTTTCGACCGTCTGGACTATAAATTGGTATGTTTTGATTTTATCAAACAAATTTTGGTATGTTTCGACTGTATCGACACAAAATTGGTTTGTTTCAAACGTCTCGACACAAAATTGGTTTGTTTTTATCCTATCGACAAAAAATTTTTATGTTTCGACCGTCTTGACCCAAAAGTGGTGTTTTATGATCGTATCGACCTAATATTGGTTTGTTTTGATCTTATCGACCAAAAAAAGGTAAGTTTTGATTTTATCAAACAAAGTTTGCTTTGTGTCGACCATCTCGACACAAAATTGGTGTGTTATGACAGTATCGACCTAAAAATTGTTTGTTCTGACCGTCTCTACCAAAATTTGGTATGTTTTGATCGTATCGACCAAAAATTGGTATGTTTTGACCGTCTCGAACAAAAATTGGTATATTTTGATCGTATCGACCAAAAATTTGTACGTTTCGACCATATCGAGCAAAAACTGGTATCGTTCGACAGTCTTGAACAAAAACGGGCTTGTTTCGACCGTCTGGACTAAAAATTGGTATGTTTTGATTTTATCAAACAAATTTTGGTATGTTTCGACTGTATCGACACAAAATTGGTTTGTTTCAAACGTCTCGACACAAAATTGGTTTGTTTTGATCCTATCGACAAAAAATTTTTATGTTTCGACCGTCTGGACCCAAAAGTGGTGTTTTGTGATCGTATCGACCTAAAATTGGTTTGTTTTGATCTTATCGACCAAAAATAGGTAAGTTTTGATTTTATCAAACAAAGTTTGCTATGTGTCGACCATCTCGACACAAAATTGGTGTGTTATGACAGTATCGACCTAAAAATTGTTTGTTCTGACCGTCTCTACCAAAATTTGGTATGTTTTGATCGTATCGACCAAAAATTGGTATATTTTGACCGTCTCGAACAAAAAATGGTATGTTTTGATCGTATCGACCAAAAATTTGTACGTTTCGACCATATCGAGCAAAAATTGGTATCGTTCGACAGTCTTGAACAAAAACGGGCTTGTTTCGACCGTCTGGACTAAAAATTGGTATGTTTTGATTTTATCAAACAAATTTTGGTATGTTTCGACTGTATCGACACAAAATTGGTTTGTTTCAAACGTCTCGACACAAAATTGGTTTGTTTTGATCCTATCGACAAAAAAATTTTATGTTTCGACCGTCTTGACCCAAAAGTGGTGTTTTATGATCGTATCGACCTAAAATTGGTTTGTTTTGATCTTATCGACCAAAAATAGGTAAGTTTTGATTTTATCAAACAAAGTTTGCTATGTGTCGACCATCTCGACACAAAATTGGTGTGTTATGACAGTATCGACCTAAAAATTGTTTGTTCTGACCGTCTCTACCAAAATTTGGTATGTTTTGATCGTATCGACCTAAAAATGGTATGTTCTGACCGTCTCGATCAAAAATTGGTATGCTATGATCGTAGCGACCAAAAATTGGCAGCTTCTGACTGTCTCGAACAAAAACTGATATGTTTTTATTTTATCAACCAAAAATTGGCATGTTTCGACCGTCTCGACCAAAAATTGGTATGTTTTGATCGTATCGACCAAAAATTTGTACGTTTCGACCATATCGAGCAAAAATTGGTATCGTTCGACAGTCTTGAACAAAAACGGGCTTTTTTCGACCGTCTGGACTAAAAATTGGTATGTTTTGATTTTATCAAACAAATTTTGGTATGTTTTGACTGTATCGACACAAAATTGGTTTGTTTTAAACGTCTCGACACAAAATTGGTTTGTTTTGATCCTATCGACAAAAAATTTTTATGTTTCGACCGTCTTGACCCAAAAGTGGTGTTTTATGATCGTATCGACCTAAAATTGGTTTGTTTTGATCTTATCGACCAAAAATAGGTAAGTTTTGATTTTATCAAACAAAGTTTGCTATGTGTCGACCATCTCGACACAAAATTGGTGTGTTATGACAGTATCGACCTAAAAATTGTTTGTTCTGACCGTCTCTACCAAAATTTGGTATGTTTTGATCGTATCGACCTAAAAATGGTATGTTCTGACCGTCTCGATCAAAAATTGGTATGCTATGATCGTAGCGACCAAAAATTGGCAGCTTCTGACTGTCTCGAACAAAAACTGATATGTTTTTATTTTATCAACCAAAAATTGGCATGTTTCGACCGTCTCGACCAAAAATTGGTATGTTTTGACCATATCGAGCAAAAATTGGTATCGTTCGACAGTCTTGAACAAAAACGGGCTTTTTTCGACCGTCTGGACTAAAAATTGGTATGTTTTGATTTTATCAAACAAATTTTGGTATGTTTTGACTGTATCGACACAAAATTGGTTTGTTTTAAACGTCTCGACACAAAATTGGTTTGTTTTGATCCTATCGACAAAAAATTTTTATGTTTCGACCGTCTTGACCCAAAAGTGGTGTTTTATGATCGTATCGACCTAAAATTGGTTTGTTTTGGTCTTATCGACCAAAAATAGGTAAGTTTTGATTTTATCAAACAAAGTTTGCTATGTGTCGACCATCTCGACACAAAATTGGTGTGTTATGACAGTATCGACCTAAAAATTGTTTGTTCTGACCGTCTCTACCAAAATTTGGTATGTTTTGATCGCATCGACCAAAAATTGGTATGTTTTGACCGTCTCGAACAAAAATTGGTGTGTTTTGATCGTATCGACCAAAAATTTGTACGTTTCGACCATATCGAGCAAAAATTGGTATCGTTCGACAGTCTTGAACAAAAACGGGCTTGTTTCGACCGTCTGGACTAAAAATTGGTATGTTTTGATTTTATCAAACAAATTTTGGTATGTTTCGACTGTATCGACACAAAATTGGTTTGTTTCAAACGTCTCGACACAAAATTGGTTTGTTTTGATCCTATCGACAAAAAATTTTTATGTTTCGACCGTCTTGACCCAAAAGTGGTGTTTTATGATCGTATCGACCTAAAATTGGTTTGTTTTGATCTTATCGACCAAAAATAGGTAAGTTTTGATTTTATCAAACAAAGTTTGCTATGTGTCGACCATCTCGACACAAAATTGGTGTGTTATGACAGTATCGACCTAAAAATTATTTGTTCTGACCGTCTCTACCAAAATTTGGTATGTTTTGATTGTATCGACCAAAAATTGGTATAATTTGACCGTCTCGAACAAAAATTGGTATGTTTTGATCGTATCGACCAAAAATTTGTACGTTTCGACCATATCGAGCAAAAATTGGTATCGTTCGACAGTCTTGAACAAAAACGGGCTTGTTTCAACCGTCTGGACTAAAAATTGGTATGTTTTGATTTTATCAAACAAATTTTGGTATGTTTCGACTGTATCGACACAAAATTGGTTTGTTTCAAACGTCTCGACACAAAATTGGTTTGTTTTGATCCTATCGACAAAAATTTTTTATGTTTCGACCGTCTTGACCCAAAAGTGGTGTTTTATTATCGTATCGACCTAAAATTGGTTTGTTTTGATCTTATCGACCAAAATTAGGTAAGTTTTGATTTTATCAAACAAAGTTTGCTATGTGTCGACCATCTCGACACAAAATTGGTGTGTTATGACAGTATCGACCTAAAAATTGTTTGTTCTGACCGTCTCTACCAAAATTTGGTATGTTTTGATCGTATCGACCAAAAATTGGTATGTTTTGACCGTCTCGAACAAAAATTGGTATGTTTTGATCGTATCGACCAAAAATTTGTACGTTTCGACCATATCGAGCAAAAATTGGTATCGTTCGACAGTCTTGAACAAAAACGGGCTTGTTTCGACCGTCTGGACTATAAATTGGTATGTTTTGATTTTATCAAACAAATTTTGGTATGTTTCGACTGTATCGACACAAAATTGGTTTGTTTCAAACGTCTCGACACAAAATTGGTTTGTTTTTATCCTATCGACAAAAAATTTTTATGTTTCGACCGTCTTGACCCAAAAGTGGTGTTTTATGATCGTATCGACCTAATATTGGTTTGTTTTGATCTTATCGACCAAAAAAAGGTAAGTTTTGATTTTATCAAACAAAGTTTGCTTTGTGTCGACCATCTCGACACAAATTGGTGTGTTATGACAGTATCGACCTAAAAATTGTTTGTTCTGACCGTCTCTACCAAAATTTGGTATGTTTTGATCGTATCGACCTAAAAATGGTATGTTCTGACCGTCTCGATCAAAAATTGGTATGCTATGATCGTAGCGACCAAAAATTGGCAGCTTCTGACTGTCTCGAACAAAAACTGATATGTTTTTATTTTATCAACCAAAAATTGGCATGTTTCGACTGTATCGACACAAAATTGGTTTGTTTCAAACGTCTCGACACAAAATTGGTTTGTTTTTATCCTATCGACAAAAAATTTTTATGTTTCGACCGTCTTGACCCAAAAGTGGTGTTTTATGATCGTATCGACCTAATATTGGTTTGTTTTGATCTTATCGACCAAAAAAAGGTAAGTTTTGATTTTATCAAACAAAGTTTGCTTTGTGTCGACCATCTCGACACAAATTGGTGTGTTATGACAGTATCGACCTAAAAATTGTTTGTTCTGACCGTCTCTACCAAAATTTGGTATGTTTTGATCGTATCGACCAAAAATTGGTATGTTTTGACCGTCTCGAACAAAAATTGGTATATTTTGATCGTATCGACCAAAAATTTGTACGTTTCGACCATATCGAGCAAAAACTGGTATCGTTCGACAGTCTTGAACAAAAACGGGCTTGTTTCGACCGTCTGGACTAAAAATTGGTATGTTTTGATTTTATCAAACAAATTTTGGTATGTTTCGACTGTATCGACACAAAATTGGTTTGTTTCAAACGTCTCGACACAAAATTGGTTTGTTTTGATCCTATCGACAAAAAATTTTTATGTTTCGACCGTCTGGACCCAAAAGTGGTGTTTTGTGATCGTATCGACCTAAAATTGGTTTGTTTTGATCTTATCGACCAAAAATAGGTAAGTTTTGATTTTATCAAACAAAGTTTGCTATGTGTCGACCATCTCGACACAAAATTGGTGTGTTATGACAGTATCGACCTAAAAATTGTTTGTTCTGACCGTCTCTACCAAAATTTGGTATGTTTTGATCGTATCGACCAAAAATTGGTATATTTTGACCGTCTCGAACAAAAAATGGTATGTTTTGATCGTATCGACCAAAAATTTGTACGTTTCGACCATATCGAGCAAAAATTGGTATCGTTCGACAGTCTTGAACAAAAACGGGCTTGTTTCGACCGTCTGGACTAAAAATTGGTATGTTTTGATTTTATCAAACAAATTTTGGTATGTTTCGACTGTATCGACACAAAATTGGTTTGTTTCAAACGTCTCGACACAAAATTGGTTTGTTTTGATCCTATCGACAAAAAATTTTTATGTTTCGACCGTCTTGACCCAAAAGTGGTGTTTTATGATCGTATCGACCTAAAATTGGTTTGTTTTGATCTTATCGACCAAAAATAGGTAAGTTTTGATTTTATCAAACAAAGTTTGCTATGTGTCGACCATCTCGACACAAAATTGGTGTGTTATGACAGTATCGACCTAAAAATTGTTTGTTCTGACCGTCTCTACCAAAATTTGGTATGTTTTGATCGTATCGACCTAAAAATGGTATGTTCTGACCGTCTCGATCAAAAATTGGTATGCTATGATCGTAGCGACCAAAAATTGGCAGCTTCTGACTGTCTCGAACAAAAACTGATATGTTTTTATTTTATCAACCAAAAATTGGCATGTTTCGACCGTCTCGACCAAAAATTGGTATGTTTTGATCGTATCGACCAAAAATTTGTACGTTTCGACCATATCGAGCAAAAATTGGTATCGTTCGACAGTCTTGAACAAAAACGGGCTTTTTTCGACCGTCTGGACTAAAAATTGGTATGTTTTGATTTTATCAAACAAATTTTGGTATGTTTTGACTGTATCGACACAAAATTGGTTTGTTTTAAACGTCTCGACACAAAATTGGTTTGTTTTGATCCTATCGACAAAAAATTTTTATGTTTCGACCGTCTTGACCCAAAAGTGGTGTTTTATGATCGTATCGACCTAAAATTGGTTTGTTTTGATCTTGTCGACCAAAAATAGGTAAGTTTTGATTTTATCAAACAAAGTTTGCTATGTGTCGACCATCTCGACACAAAATTGGTGTGTTATGACAGTATCGACCTAAAAATTGTTTGTTCTGACCGTCTCTACCAAAATTTGGTATGTTTTGATCGTATCGACCTAAAAATGGTATGTTCTGACCGTCTCGATCAAAAATTGGTATGCTATGATCGTAGCGACCAAAAATTGGCAGCTTCTGACTGTCTCGAACAAAAACTGATATGTTTTTATTTTATCAACCAAAAATTGGCATGTTTCGACCGTCTCGACCAAAAATTGGTATGTTTTGATCGTATCGACCAAAAATTTGTACGTTTCGACCATATCGAGCAAAAATTGGTATCGTTCGACAGTCTTGAACAAAAACGGGCTTTTTTCGACCGTCTGGACTAAAAATTGGTATGTTTTGATTTTATCAAACAAATTTTGGTATGTTTCGACTGTATCGACACAAAATTGGTTTGTTTCAAACGTCTCGACACAAAATTGGTTTGTTTTGATCCTATCGACAAAAAATTTTTTTGTTTCGACCGTCTTGACCCAAAAGTGGTGTTTTATGATCGTATCGACCTAAAATTGGTTTGTTTTGATCCTATCGACCAAAAATAGGTAAGTTTTGATTTTATCAAACAAAGTTTGCTATGTGTCGACCATCTCGACACAAAATTGGTGTGTTATGACAGTATCGACCTAAAAATTGTTTGTTCTGACCGTCTCTACCAAAATTTGGTATGTTTTGATCGTATCGACCTAAAAATGGTATGTTCTGACCGTCTCGATCAAAAATTGGTATGCTATGATCGTAGCGACCAAAAATTGGCAGCTTCTGACTGTCTCGAACAAAAACTGATATGTTTTTATTTTATCAACCAAAAATTGGCATGTTTCGACCGTCTCGACCAAAAATTGGTATGTTTTGATCGTATCGACCAAAAATTTGTACGTTTCGACCATATCGAGCAAAAATTGGTATCGTTCGACAGTCTTGAACAAAAACGGGCTTGTTTCGACCGTCTGGACTAAAAATTGGTATGTTTTGATTTTATCAAACAAATTTTGGTATGTTTCGACTGTATCGACACAAAATTGGTTTGTTTCAAACGTCTCGACACAAAATTGGTTTGTTTTGATCCTATCAACCAAAAATATTTATGTTTCGACCGTCTTGACCCAAAATTGGTGTTTTATGATCGTATCGACCTAAATTTTGTATGTGCTGACCCTCTCGACTAAAAATTGAGATGTTATGATCGTAGCGATAAAAAATTTGTACGTTTCGACCATATCGAGCAAAAATTGGTATCGTTCGACAGTCTTGAACAAAAACGGGCTTGTTTCGACCGTCTGGACTAAAAATTGGTATGTTTTGATTTTATCAAACAAATTTTGGTATGTTTCGACTGTATCGACACAAAATTGGTTTGTTTCAAACGTCTCGACACAAAATTGGTTTGTTTTGATCCTATCAACCAAAAATATTTATGTTTCGACCGTCTTGACCCAAAATTGGTGTTTTATGATCGTATCGACCTAAATTTTGTATGTGCTGACCCTCTCGACTAAAAATTGAGATGTTATGATCGTAGCGATAAAAAAATCGTATGTTTTGGCCATCTCGACCAAAACTTGGTATGTTTTGATCTTATCGACCAAAAATTGGTATGTTTTGATTTTATCAAACAAAGTTTGGTATTTTTCGACCATCCCGACACAAAATTGGTTTGTTTCGATCGTCTCGACCGAAAATTGGCAGCTTTCGACCGTATCGACGCAAAATTGTTATGCTATGATCGTAGCGACCAAAAATTGGTATTTTCTGAACGTCCCGATCAAAAATTGTTATTCTATGATCGTATCGACCAGAAATTGGTATGTTTTGACCGTCTCGACCAAAAATTAGTGTGTTTTGATTTTATCAAACAAAGTTTGATATGTTTCGACCGTATCGACACAAAATTGTTTTGTTTCGATCGTCTCGACACAAAAACGGTTTGTTTTGATCCTATCGACCAAAAACTTTTATGTTTCGGCCGTCTTGACCCAAAATTGGTGTTTTATGATCGTATCGACTTAAAATGTGTATGTGCTGACCGTCTCGACTAAAAATTGATTTGTTATGATCGTAGCGATAAAAAATTGGTATGTTTTGGCCGTCTCGACCAAAAATTGGTATGTTTTGATCGTAGCTACCAAAAATTGGTATCTTCTGACCGTCTCGAATAAAAATTGATATGTTTTTATTTTATCAATCAAAAATTGGCATGTTTCGACCGTCTCGACCAAAAATTGGTATATTTCGATCGTATCGACGAAAAATTGGTACATTTCGACCATATCGAGCAAAAAGTAGTACCTTCCGACAGACTTGACCAAAAACTGGCTTAATTCGACCGTCTCGACCAAAAATTGGTATGTTTTGATTTTATCAAACAAAGTTTGGTATGTTTCGACCGTGTCGACACAAAATTGGTTTGTTTGGATCGTCTCGACACAAAATTGGTTTGTTTTGATCCTATCAACCAAAAATTTTTATGTTTCGACCGTCTTGACCCAAATTTGGTGTTTTATGATCGTATCGACTTAAAATGTGTATGTGCTGACCGTCTCGACTAAAAATTGATTTGTTATGATCGTAGCGATAAAAAATTGGTATGTTCTGAACGTCTCGATCAAAAAATTAGTGTGTTTTGATTTTATCAAACAAAGTTTGATATGTTTCGACCGTATCGACACAAAATTGTTTTGTTTCGATCGTGTCGACACAAAAATGGTTTGTTTTGATCCTATCGACCAAAAACTTTTATGTTTCGGCCGTCTTGACCCAAAATTGGTGTTTTATGATCGTATCGACTTAAAATGTGTATGTGCTGACCGTCTCGACTAAAAATTGATTTGTTATGATCGTATCGACCAGAAATTGGTATGTTTTGACCGTCTCGACAAAAAATTAGTGTGTTTTGATTTTATCAAACAAAGTTTGATATGTTTCGACCGTATCGACACAAAATTGTTTTGTTTCGATCGTCTCGGCACAAAAGTGGTTTGTTTTGATCCTATCGACCAAAAACTTTTATGTTTTGGCCGTCTTGACCCAAAATTGGTGTTTTATGATCGTATCGACTTAAAATGTGTATGTGCTGACCGTCTCGACTAAAAATTGATTTGTTATGATCGTAACGATAAAAAATTGGTATGTTTTGGCCGTCTCGACCAAAAATTGGTATGTTTTGATCGTAGCTACCAAAAATTGGTATCTTCTGACCGTTTCGAATAAAAATTGATATGTTTTTATTTTATCAATCAAAAATTGGCATGTTTCGACCGTCTCGACCAAAAATTGGTATATTTCGATCGTATCGACCAAAAATTGGTACATTTCGACCATATCGAGCAAAAAGTAGTACCTTCCGACAGACTTGACCAAAAACTGGCTTAATTCGACCGTCTCGACCAAAAATTGGTATGTTTTGATTTTATCAAACAAAGTTTGGTATGTTTCGACCGTATCGACACAAAATTGGTTTGTTTGGATCGTCTCGACACAAAATTGGTTTGTTTTGATCCTATCGACCAAAAATTTTTATGTTTCGACCGTCTTGACCCAAAATTGGTGTTTTATGTTAGTATCGACCTAAAATTTGTATGTGCTGACCGTCTCGACTAAAAATTGATATGTTATGATCGTAGCGAAAAAAAATTCGTATGTTTTGGCCGTCTCGACCGAAAATTGGTATGTTTTGATCTTATCTATCAAAAATTGGTATGTTTTGATTTTTTCAAACAAAGTTTGGTATTTTTCGACCGTCCCGACACAAAATTGACTTGTTTCGATCGTCTCGACCAAAAATTGGCATGTTTTGACCGTATCGACACAAAATTGTTGTGTTATGATCGTATCGACCTAAAAATTGTACGTTCTGGTTGTCTCGACCAAAAATTGTTGTGCTATGATCCTAGCGACCAACAATTGGTATGTTCGGACCGTCTCGACCAAAAATTGGCATGTTTTGATCGTACCGACCAGAAATTGGTATGTTTCGACCATCTCGACAAAAAATTAGTTTGTTTTGATTTTATCAAACAAAGTTTGGTATGTTTCGACCGTATCGACACAAAATTGTTTTGTTTCGATCGTCTCGACACAAAAATTGTTTGTTTTGATCCTATCGACCAAAAACTTTTATATTTCGGCCGTTTTGACCCAAAATTGGTGTTTTCTGATTGTATCGACCTAAAATGTGTATGTGTTGACCGTCTCGACTAAAAATTGATTTATTATGATCGTATCGACCTAAAATTTGTACGTTCTGACTGTCTCGACAAAAAATTGGTGTGTTATGATCGTATCGACCTAAAAAAGGTAAGTTATGACCGTCTCGATCAAAAATGGGTATGCTATGATCGTAGCGACCAAAAGTTGTTATGTTCTGACCGTCTCGAACAAAAATTGGTATGTTTTGTTCGTATCGACCAGAAACCGGTATGTTTCGACTGTCTCGACAAAAAACTGGTATGTATTGATTTTATCAACCAAAAATTGGTACGTTTCGACCGTCTTGACCAAAAATTGGTATGCTTCGATCGTATCGGCCATAAATTGGTACGTTTCGACGAAATCGATCAAAAATTGGTATGTTTCGACAATCTAGACCAAACACTGGCTGGTTTCGACCGTCTCGACCAAAAGCTGGTAGATTTTGTTTTTATCAAACAAAGTTTGGTATGTTTCGACCGTATTGGCACAAAATTGAAGTGTTATGATTGTATCGACCAAAAACTGATATGTTATGATCGTAGCCACCAAAAATTGGTATGGCCTGACCGTCTCGACCAAAAATTGATATGTTTTGATCGTCTCGACCAAAAATTGGTATCGTTTGATTTTATCAACCAAAGTTTGGTATGTTTCGACTGTCTCGACACATAATTGGTTTGTTTTGATCGTATTGACCAAAAACTGGTATGTTTTGGTCGTCTTGACCCAAAATTGGTATGTTTCGACCGTCTTGACCAAAAAAAGTTTCGCTTCGACCGTCTCGAGTTAAGTTTAGTATGTTTTGACCGTCTCGAACAAAAATTGGTACGTTGCGATCGTCTCGACCAAAAACTGGTATGTTTCGACCGCCTCGACCAAAAATTGGTATGCTTTAATAGTATCGATAAAAATTGGTATGGTTGACCTTCTTGACCAAAAAATGGCTAGTTTCGACCGTCTCGAGTAAAAATTAGTATGTTTCAACCTTCTCGACCAAAAACTAGTCTGTTATGATCGTATCGACCAATAATTGGTGTGTTTCGACCGTCTCGATCAAAAATTGATAAGTTTCGACCGTTTGAGTAAAAACTGACTTGTTTCAATCGTCTCGAGTTAAAATCAGTACGCTTCGACCATCTCGACCAAAAATTGGTTTGTTGTGATCGTCTCGACCAAAAATTGGTATGTTATGATCGTATCGACCTAAAGTTTGTATGTGCTGACCATCTCGACCAAAAATTGATATGTTAAGATCGTAGCGACCAAAAATTGGTATGTTCTTACCGTCTCGACCAAAAATTGCTTTTTTTGGATCGTATCGAACAGAAATTGGTATGTTTTGCCCGTATCAACCAAAAATTGGTATGTTTTGACTTAATCAACCAAAAATTGATATGTTTCGAACGTCTCGACCAAAAATTGGTATCTTTTGATTCTATCAACTAAAGTTTGGTATGTTTCGACCGTCTCGAACAAAAATTGTCACGTTTCGATCGTCTCGACCAAAAATTGGTATGATTTGATTTTATTAACCAAAATTTGGTATGTTTCGACCGTCTCGACCCAAAATTGGTTTGTTTTGATCAAATCGACCAAAAATTGGTATGTTTCGATCATCTTGACCCAGAACTGGTATGTTTCAACCGTCGTGACGGAAAACTGGCATGTTTTGACCGTCCCGGGTGAAGTTTAGTATGTTTTGACCGTCTCGACCAAAAAATGGTACGTTGCGATCGTCTCGACCAAAAACTGCTTGGTTCGACCGCCTCGACCAAAAATTGGTATGCTTTAATAGTATCGACCAAAATTTGGTATGTTTTGACCTTCTTGACCAAAAAATAACTTGTTTCGACCGTCTCGAGTGAAAATTGGTATGTTTCGACCCTCTCGACCAAAAATTAGTGTGTTCTGATCGTATCAACCAATAATTGGTGTGTTTAGACCGTCTCGATCAAAAATTGGTAAGTTTCGACCGTTTGACTAAAAGCTGACATGTTTCGATCGTCTCGAGTGGAAATTAGTATGCTTCGACCATCTCGACCAAAAATTGGTTTGCTGTGATCCCCTCGACCAAAAATTGGTTTGTTATGATCGTATCGACCTGAAGTTTGTATGTGCTGACCATCTCGACCAAAAATTGATATGTTAAGATCGTAGCGACCAAAAATTGGTATGTTCTTACCGTCTCGACCAAAAATTGATTTGTTTTGATGGTATCGACCAGAAATTGGTATGTTTCGCTCGTATCAACCAAAAATTGGTATGTTTTGATTTAAACAACCAAAAATTGATATGTTTCGAACGTCTCGACCAAAAATTGGTATGTTTTGATTCTATCAACTAAAATTTGGTATGTTTCGACCGTCTCGAACAAAAATTGTCACGTTTCGATCGTCTCGACCAAAAATTGGTATGATTTGATTTTATTAACCAAAATTTGGTATGTTTCGACCGTCTCGACCCAAAATTGGTTTGTTTTGATCAAATCGACCAAAAATTGGTATGTTTCGATCATCTTTACCCAAAACTGGTATGTTTCAACCGTCGTGACGGAAAACTGGCATGTTTTGACCATCTCGAGTGAAATTCATTATGTTTTGATCGTCTCGACCAAAAACTGGTTTGTTTCGACCGCCTCGACCAAAAAGTCGTATGCTTTGATAGTATTGGCTAAAAATTGGTATGTTTTGATTTCCTGACCAAAAACTGGCGTGTTTTGTCCATCTCGAGTGAAAAGTGGTATGTTTCAACAGTCTCGACCAAAAATTAGTATCGTTTGATTTTATCACCCAAAAATGGTATTTTTCGACCGTCTCGACTCAAAATTGGTTTGTTTTGATCGTATCGACTAAAAATTGGTATGTTTTGGTCATCTTGACCCAAAATTTGTATGTTTTGACCACCTCGACCAAAAATTGGTACGCTTTGATAGTATTGGCTATATATTGGTCTGTTTTGACCTTCTTGACCGAAAACTGACATGTTTCGACCGTCTCGAGTGAAGTATAGTATGTTTTGACCGTCTCAAGCAAAACTTGGTAAGTTGCCATCGTCTCGACCAAAAACTGGTATGTTCCGACCACCTCGACCAAAAATTGGTATGCTTTGATAGTATTGGCTAAAAATTGGTCTGTTTTGACCTTCTTGACCGAAAAATGGCGTGTTTGGACCGTCTCGAGTGAAAATTGGTATGTTTCGACCGTCTCGACCAAAAATTAGTATGTTTTGATCGTATCGACCAAAAATTGGTAAGTATTGACCGTTTGACTAAAAACTGGCATGTTTCGATCGTCTCGAGTGAAAGTTAGTATGCTTCGACCGTCTCGACCAAAAATTAGTTTGTTGTGACTGTTTGTTGTTATGATCGTAGCGGCCAAAAATTGGTATGATCGTACCGTCTCGGACAAAAATTGGTTTGTTTTGATCGTATTGACCAGAAGCTGTTATGTTTTGCCCGTATCAACCAAAAACTGGTATGTTTCAAACGTCTCGACCAAACATTGGTATGTTTTGATCGTATCGACAAAAAATTGGTACGTTTCGACAGTGTTGACCAAAAACTGGCATGTTTCGACCGTCTCGAGTGAAAATTGTTATGTTTCGATCCTCTCGACCAAAAACTGGTATGATTTGATTTTATCAACTAAATTTTGGTTTGTTTCGACCGTCTCCAACAAAAAGTGTCACGTTTCGATCGTCTCGAGTGAAAATTGTTAGGTTTCGATCCTCTCGACCAAAAATTGGTATATTTTGATCGTATTGACCACAAATTGGTAAGTTTCGACCGTTTGACTAAAAACTGGCATGTTTCTATCGTCTCGAGTGAAAATTAGTATGCTTCGACCGTCTCGACCAAAAATTGGTTTGTTGTGATTGTCTCGACCAAAAATTGGTATGTTAGGATCTTATTGACCTAAAGTTTGTATGTGCTGACCATCTCGACCAAAAATTGGTATGATCGTATCGTCTCGGACAAAAATTGGTTTGTTTTGATCGTATCGACCAGAAGCTGTTATGTTTCGCCCGTATCGACCAAAAACTGGTATGTTTCAAATGTCTCGACCAAAAATTGGCATGTTTTGATTGTATCGACAAAAAATTGGTACGTTTCGACAGTGTTGACCGAAAATTGGCATGTTTCGACCGTCTCGAGTGAAAATTGTTATGTTTCAATCCTCTCGACCAAAAATTGGTATGATTTGATTCTATCAACTAAATTTTGGTATGTTTCGACCATCTCGAACAAAAATTGTCACGTTTCGATTGTCTCGAGTGAAAAATGTTATGTTTCGACCCTCTCGACCAAAAATTGGTATGATTTGATTTTATCAACCAAAATTTGGTATGTTTCGACCGTCTCGAGTGAAAATGGGTATGTTTCGACCGTCTCGACCAAAAATTAGTATGTTTGGATCGTATTGACCAAAATTTGGTATCTTTCGACCGTTTGAATAAAAACTGGCATGTTTCGACCTTCTCGATCAAAAATTGGTAAGTTTAGACCGTTTGACTAAAAACTGGCATGTTTCGATCGTCTCGAAAGAAAATTAGTTTGCTTCGACCGTCTCGACCAAAAATTGGTTTGTTGTGATTGTCTCGACCAAAAATTGGTATGTTAAGATCGTATCGACCTAAATTTTGTATGTGCTGACCATCTCGATCAAAAATTGGTATGTTCTGACCGTCTCGACCAAAAATTGGTAAGTCGATCGTATCGACCAGAAATTGGTATGTTTCGACAGTCTCCACCAAAATCGGTGTATGTTTTGATTTTATTGACCAAAAGTTGGTATGGTTCGACTGTCTCAACCAAAAATTGGTATGTTTCAATCGTATCGACAAAAATTGGTACGTTTCGACCATTTCGATGAACAATTGTTATTTATCGACAGTCGTGACCAAAAACTGGCTTGTTTCGACCGTCTCGACCAAAAATTGGTTTGTTTTGATTTTATCAATCAAAGTTTGGTTTGTTTCGACCGTATCGGCACAAAATTGGTGTGTTATATTCGTAAGGACCTAAAACTGGTGTGGTTTGATCGTATCGACCTAAAATTTGTATGTACTGACCGTCTCGACCAAAAATTGATATGTTATGATCGTAACGACCAAAAACTGGTATGTCCCGACCTTCTCGGCCAAAAAAGGTTATAATTTGATCGTATCGATCAGAAGTTGTTATGTTTCGCCCGTATCAACCAAAAATTTGTATCTTTTAATTTTATCAAGCGAAAATTGGTATGTTTGGAACGTCTCGACCAAACAAATGTATGTTTTGATCGTATCGATCAAAAATTGGTATGTTTTGATTCTATCAACCAAAGTTTGGTATGTTTCGACTGTCTCGACCAAAAATTGGTATGTTTCCACCAACCCGACACAAAATCGTTTGTTTCAATCGTCTCGACCAAAAAATGGTCTGTTTTGATTTTATCAACCAAAGTTTGGTATGTTTTGACCGTCTCGACAAAAAATTAGTGTCTTATGATCGTATCGACCTAAAAAAAGGTATGTTCTGACCGTCTTCATCAAAAAATGGTATGCTATGATCGTAGCGACAAAAAATTGGTATGTTCTGACCGTCTCGACCAAAAATTGGTATGTTTTGATCGTATCGACCAGAAATTGGTATGTTTCGACCGTCTCGACAAAAAATTGGTATGTTTTGATTTTATCAGTCAAAAATCGATATGTTTCGACAGTTTCGACCAAAAATTGGTATGCTCCAATCGTATCGACCATAAATTGATACTGTGTTCCGACTGTATCGGCACAAAATTGGTGCGTTATGATCGTATCGACCTAAAATTGATGTGGTATGATCGTATCGAACTAAAATTTGTATGTGCTGACCATCTCGACCAAAAAATGATATGTAATGATCGTAGCAACCAAAAATTGGTGTGTACTGACCTTCTCGACCAAAAACTGTTATGTTTTGCTCGTTTCGATCAGAAATTGGTATGTTTCGCCCGCATCAACCAAAAATCGTATGTTTTGATTCTATCAACCAAAGTTTGGTATGTTTCAACCGTCTCGACCAAAAATTGGTATGTTTCGGACGTCTCGACCAAAAATTGCTATCGTTTGATTTTATCAACCAAAGTTTGGTATGTTTCGACCGTATCGACCCAAAATGGGTTTGTTTTGATCGCAACGAATAAAAAATGGTACGTTTTGGTCGTCTTGACCCAAAATTGGTATGTTTCGACCGTCTTGACCAAAAAATGGCATGTTTCGACCGTCTCGAATGAAGTTTAGTATGTTTTGACCGTCTCGACCAAAAATTGGTACGTTGCGATCGTCTCGACCAAAAACTGGTATGTTTCGACCGCCTCGACCAAAAAGTGGTATGTTTTGATAGTATCGACTAAAAATTGGTATGTTTTGATGTCTTGAGCGAAAACTGGCATGTTTTGTCCGTCTCGAGTGAAAATTGGTATGTTTCGATCGTCTCGACCAAAAATTGGTTTGTTTTGATAGTATCGACCAAAAATTGGTATTTTTCGATTGTCTTGACCCGAAATTGGTATGTTTTGACCGTTTTGACAAAAAACTGATATGTTTCGACCGTCTCGAGTGAAATTTAGTATGTTTTGACCGTCTCGACCAAGAAATGGCGTGTTTCGACCGTCTCGAGTGAAAATTGGTTTATTTTGACCGTCTCGAACAAAAATTGTTTTTTTTTTTTGATTTTATCAATCAAAGTTTGGTTTGTTTCGACCGTAACGGCACAAAATTAGTGTGTTATGACCGTATCGACCTAAAAATGATGTGGTATGATTGTATCGAACTAAAATTTGTATGTGCTGACCATCTCGACCAAAAATTGATAGGTTACGATCGTAGCGACCAAAAAATGGTATGTCCTGACCAACTCGACCAAAAATTGTTATGTTTCGGTTGTTTCAATCAGAAATTGGTATTTTTTGATCGTATCGACAAAAAACTGGTACGTTTGGACAGTCTCGAACGAAATCTGGCATATTTCGACCGTCTCGAATGAAAACTGGTATGTTTCGATCCTCTCGAATAAAAAATGGTATGTTTTGATTCTATCAACCAAAGTTTGGTATGTTTCAACCGTCTCGAACAAAAATTGGTAAGTTTCGATCGTCTCGACCAAAAATTGGTATCGTTTGATTTTATCAACCAAAGTTTGGTATGTTTCGAACGTCTCGACCCAAAATTGGTTTGATTTGATCATATCGACCAAAAATTGGTGTGTTTCGGCCGTCTAGATCCAAAATTGGTGTTTTATGATCTTATCAACCTAAAATGTGTATGTGCTGACCATCTCGACTAAAATTTGGTATGTTTTGATCTTATCGACCAAAAATTGGTATGTTTTGATTTTATTAACCAAAGTTTGGTATGTTTCGACCGTCTCGACACAAAATTGGTGTGTTATGATCGTATCAACCTAAAATTTGTACGTTCTGACTGTCTCGACCAAAAATTGGTGTTTTATGATCGTATCGACCTAAAAAAGGTAAGTTCTGACCGTCTCGATCAAAAGTTGGTATGCAATGATTGTAGCGACCAAAAATTGGTACGTTCTGACTGTCTCGACCAAAAATTGGTGTTTTATGATCGTATCGACCTAAAAAAGGTAAGTTCTGACCGTCTCGATCAAAAGTTGGTATGCAATGATTGTATCGACCAGAAACCGGTATGTTTCGACCGTCTCGACAAAAAACTGGTATGTTTTGATTCTATTAACCAAAGTTTGGTATGTTTCAACCGTCTCGAACAAAAATTGGCAAGTTTCGATCGTCTCGACCAAAAATTGGTGTGTTTTGATTTTATCAATCAAACTTTGGTATGTTTCGACCGTCTCGACACAAAATTGGTGTGTTATGATCGTGTCGACCTAAAATTTGTACGTTCTGACTGTCTCGACCAAAAATTGGTGTTTTATGATCGTATCGACCTAAAAAAGGTATGTTCTGACCGTCTCGATCAAAAGTTGGTATGCTATGATTGTATCGACCAAAAACCGGTATGTTTCGACCGTCTCGACAAAAAACTGGTATGTTTTGATTCTATCAACCAAAGTTTGGAATGTTTCAACCGTCTCGAACAAAAATTGGTAAGTTTCGATCGTCTCGACCAAAAATTGGTATCGTTTGATTTTATCAACCAAAGTTTGGTATGTTTCGACCGTCTCGACCCAAAATTGGTTTGATTTGATTATATCGACCAAAAAAATTGGTGTGTTTCGGCCGTATAGATCCAAAATTGGTGTTTTATGATCTTATCAACCTAAAATGTGTATGTGCTGACCGTCTCGACTAAAATTTGCTATGTTTTGATCTTATCGACCAAAAATTGGTATGTTTTGATTTTATCAATCAAAGTTTGGTATGTTTCAACCGTCTCGACACAAAATTGGTGTGTTATGATCGTATCGACCTAAAATTTGTACGTTCTGACTGTCTCGACCAAAAATTGGTGTTTTATGATCGTATCGACCTAAAAAAGGTAAGTTCTGACCGTCTCGATCAAAAGTTGGTATGCTATGATTGTAGCGACCAAAAATTGGTATGTTCTGGCCGTCTCGACCAAAAATTGGTATGTTTTGTTCGTATCGACCAGAAACCGGTATGTTTCGACCGTCTCGACAAAAAACTGGTATGTTTTGATTTTATCAACCAAAAATTGGTATGTTTCGACCGTCTCGACCAAAAATTGGTATGCTTCGATCGTATCGACCATAAATTGGTATGTTTCGACCGTCTTGACTAAAAAATGGCATGTTTCGACCGTCTCGAGTGAAGTTTAGTATGTTTTGACCGTCTCGACCAAAAATTGGTACGTTGCGATCGTCTCGACAAAAAACTGGTATGTTTCGACCGCCTCGACCAAAAAGTGGTATGCTTTAATAGTATCGACTAAAAACTGGTATGTTTTGACCTTCTTGGCCAAGAAATGGCGTGTTCCGACCGTCTCGAGTGAAAATTGGTTTATTTTGACCGTCTCGAACAAAAATTGTTTTTTTTGTATTCATCAATCAAAGTTTCGTTTGTTTCGACCGTAACGGCACAAAATTAGTGTGTTATGACCGTATTGATCTAAAATTGATGTGGTATGATTGTATCGAAGTAAAATTTGTATGTGCTGACCATCTCGACCAAAAATTGATAGGTTACGATCGTAGCGACCAAAAAATGGTATGTCCTGACCATCTCGACCAAAAATTGTTATGTTTTGTTTGTTTCAATCAGAAATTGGTATTTTTTGATCGTATCGACAAAAAACTGGTACGTTTGGACAGTCTCGACCGAAATCTGGCATATTTCGACCATCTCGAATGAAAACTGGTAAGTTTCGATCCTCTCGAATAAAAAATGGTATGTTTTGATTCTATCAACCAAAGTTTGGTATGTTTCGACCGTCTCGAACAAAAATTGGTGTTTTATGATCGTATCGACCTAAAAAAGGTAAGTTCTGACCGTCTCGATCAAAAGTTGGTATGCTATGATTGTAGCGACCAAAAATTGGTATGTTCTGGCCGTCTCGACCAAAAATTGGTATGTTTTGTTCGTATCGACCAGAAACCGGTATGTTTCGACCGTCTCGACAAAAAACTGGTATGTTTTGATTTTATCAACCAAAAATTGGTATGTTTCGACCGTCTCGACCAAAAATTGGTATGCTTCGATCGTATCGACCATAAATTGGTATGTTTCGACCGTCTTGACTAAAAAATGGCATGTTTCGACCGTCTCGAGTGAAGTTTAGTATGTTTTGACCGTCTCGACCAAAAATTGGTACGTTGCGATCGTCTCGACAAAAAACTGGTATGTTTCGACCGCCTCGACCAAAAAGTGGTATGCTTTAATAGTATCGACTAAAAACTGGTATGTTTTGACCTTCTTGACCAAGAAATGGCGTGTTCCGACCGTCTCGAGTGAAAATTGGTTTATTTTGACCGTCTCGAACAAAAATTGTTTTTTTTGTATTCATCAATCAAAGTTTGGTTTGTTTCGACCGTAACGGCACAAAATTAGTGTGTTATGACCGTATTGATCTAAAATTGATGTGGTATGCTTGTATCGAACTAAAATTTGTATGTGCTGACCATCTCGACCAAAAATTGATAGGTTACGATCGTAGCGACCAAAAAATGGTATGTCCTGACCATCTCGACCAAAAATTGTTATGTTTTGTTTGTTTCAATCAGAAATTGGTATTTTTTGATCGTATCGACAAAAAACTGGTACGTTTGGACAGTCTCGACCGAAATCTGGCATATTTCGACCATCTCGAATGAAAACTGGTAAGTTTCGATCCTCTCGAATAAAAAATGGTATGTTTTGATTCTATCAACCAAAGTTTGGTATGTTTCGACCGTCTCGAACAAAAATTGGTATGTTTCGATGTCTCGACCAAAAATAGGTATCGTTTGATTTTATCAACCAAAGTTTGGTATGTTTCGACCGTTTCGACCCAAAATTGGTTTGATTTGATCATATCGACCAAAAATTGGTGTGTTTCGGCCGTCTAGATGAAAATTGGTGTTTTATGATCTTATCAACCTAAAATGTGTATGTGCTGACCGTCTCGACTAAAATTTGGTATGTTTTGATCTTATCGACCAAAAATTCGTATATTTTGATTTTATCAACCAAAGTTTGGTATGTTTCGACCGTCTCGACACAAAATTGGTGTGTTATGATCGTATCGACCTAAAATTTGTACGTTCTGACTGTCTCGACCAAAAATTGGTGTTTTATGATCGTATCGACCTAAAAAAGGTAAGTTCTGACCGTCTCGACCAAAAGTTGGTATGCTATGATTGTAGCGACCAAAAATTGGTATGTTCTGGCCGTCTCGACCAAAAATTGGTATGTTTTGTTCGTATCGACCAGAAACCGGTATGTTTCGATCGTCTCGACAAAAAACTGGTATGTTTTGATTTTATCCACCAAAAATTGGTATGTTTCGACCGTCTTGACTAAAAATTGGTATGTTTCGATCGTATCGACCTTAAATTGGTATGTTTCGACCAAATTGATCAAAAATTGGTATGTTTCGACAGTCTAGACCAAAGACTGGCTGGTTTCGACCATCTCGACCAAAAATTGGTAGGTTTTGTTTTTATCAAACAAAGTTTGGTATGTTTCGACCGTATCGACACAAAATTGGTGTGTTATGATCGTATCGGCCTAAAATTGGTGTGGTATGATCGTATCGACCTAAATTTTGTATGTGCTGACCATCTCGACCATAAATTGATATGTTATGATCGTAGCGACCAAAAATTGGTATGTCCTGACCGTCTCGACCAAAAACTGTTATGTTTTGATCGTTTCGATCAGAAATTGGTATGTTTCGCCCGCTTCAACCAAAAATTGTTATGTTTCTTTTTTATCAACCAAAAATTGGTATGCTTCGAATGTCTCGACCAAAAATTGGTATGTTTTGATCGTATCGACGAAAAATTGGTACGTTTCGACAGTCTCGACCGGAAACTGGCATATTTCAACCGTTCGAATGAAAAATGGTATGTTTTGATCCTCTCGGCCAAAAAATAGTAGGTTTTGATTCTATCAACCAAAGTTTGGTATGTTTCAACCGTCTCGACCAAAAATTGGTTTGCTTCGATCGTCTCGACCAAAAATTGGTATCGTTTGAATTTATCAACCAAAGTTTGGTATGTTTCGACCGTATCGACACAAAATTGGTGTGTTATGATCGTATCGACCTAAAATTTGGGTGGTATGATTGTATCGACCTAAATTTTGTATGTGCTGACCATCTCGACCATAAATTGCTTTGTTTTGATCGTAGCGACCAAAAATTGGTATGTCCTGACCGTCTCGACCAAAAACTGTTATGTTTTGATCGTTTTGATCAGAAATTGATATGTTTCGCCCGCATCAACCGAAAATTGTTATGTTTCAATTTTATCAACCAAAAATTGGTATGCTTCGATTGTCTCGACCAAAAATTGGTATGTTTTGATCGTATCGACAAAAAATTGGTACGTTTCGACAGTCTCGACCGGAAACTGGCATATTTCGACCGTTCGAATGAAAATTGGTATGTTTTGATCCTCTCGGCCAAAAAATAATATGTTTTGATTCTATCAACCAAAGTTTGGTATGTTTCAACCGTCTCGACCAAAAATTGGTTTGCTTCGATCATCTCGACCAAAAATTGGTATCGTTTGAATTTATCAACCAAAGTTTGGTATGTTTTGACCATCTCGACCAAAAACTGGTACGTTGCAATCGTCTCGACCAAAAGTTGGTATGCTTTGATAGTATCGACTAAAAAATGGTATGTTTTGACCTTCCTGACCAAAAAATGGCATGTTTTGACCGTCTCGAATGAAAATTGATATGTTTCGACCATCTCGACCAAAAATTGGTTTGTTGTGATAGTCTCGACCAAAAATTGGTATGTTATGATTGTATCGTCCTAAAGTTTGTATGTGCTGACCATCTCGACCAAAAATTGATATGTTAAGATCGTAGCGACCAGAAATTGGTATGTTCTTACCATCTCGACCAAAAATTGATTTGTTTTGATCGTATCGACCAGAAATTGGTATGTTTCGCCCGTATCAACCAAAATTTGGTATGTTTTGCTTTATCAACCAAAAATTGATATGTTTCGAACGCCTCGACCAAAAATTGGTATGTTTTGATTCTATTAACTAAAGTTTGGTATGTTTCGACCGTCTCGAACAAAAATTGTCACGTTTCGATCGTCTCGACCAAAAATTGGTATGATTTGATTTAAGCAACCAAAATTTGGTATGTTTTGATCGTCTAGAACCAAAACTGGTATGTTTCAACCGTCGTGACGGAAAACTGGCATGTTTTGACCGTCTCGAGTGAAGTTTAAAATGTTTGGACCGTCTCGACCAAAAATTGGTACGTTGCGATCGTCTCGACCAAAAATTGGTTTGTTTCGACCGCCTCGACCAAAAAGTCGTATGCTTCGATAGTTTCGACCAAAAACTGGTAGGTTTCAATCGTCCCGACCAAAAATTGGTATAGTTTGGTTTTATCAACCAAAATTTGGTATGTTTCGACCGTCTCGACCCAAAAATGGTTTGTTTTGATCGTATCGACCAAAAAATGGTATGTTTTGGTCGTCTTGACCCAAAATTGGTATGTTTCGACCGTCTTGACCAAAAAATGGCATGTTTCGGCGTCTCGATTGAAGTTTAGTATGTTTTGACCGTCTCGACCAAAACTTGGTACGTTGCGATTGCCTCGACCAAAAACTGGTATGCTTTGATAGTATTGGCTAAAAATTGGTCTGTTTTGACCTTCCTGACCAAAAAATGGCATGTTTGGACCGTCTCGACCAAAAATATGTATGTGTTGATCGTATCGACCAGAAATTGGTAATTTTCGACCATTTGACTAAAAACTGGCATGTTTCGATCGTCTCGAGTGAAAATTAGAATGCTTCGACCGTCTCGACCAAAAACTGGTTTGTTGTGTTTGTCTCGACCAAAAAATGGTATGTTATGATCTTATTGACCTAAAGTTTGTATGTGCTGACCATCTCGACCAAAAACTGATATGTTATAATCGTAGCGACCAGAAATTGGTATGATCGTACAGTCTCGCCCAAAATTGGTTTGTTTTGATCGTATCGACCAGAAATTGTTTTGTTTCGCCCGTATCAACAAAAAATTGGTATGTTTCAAACGTCTCGACCAAAAATTGGTATGTTTTGTCCGTATCTACAAAAAATTGTTGCGTTTCGACAGTGTTGACCGAAAACTGGCATTTTTCCACCGTCTCGAGTAAAAATTGTTATGTTTCGATCCTCTCGACCAAAAACTGGTATGCTTTGATAGTATTGGCTAAAAATTGGTCTGTTTTGACCTTCCTGACCAAAAAATGGCATGTTTGGACCGTCTCGACCAAAAATATGTATGTGTTGATCGTATCGACCAGAAATTGGTAATTTTCGACCATTTGACTAAAAACTGGCATGTTTCGATCGTCTCGAGTGAAAATTAGAATGCTTCGACCGTCTCGACCAAAAACTGGTTTGTTGTGTTTGTCTCGACCAAAAAATGGTATGTTATGATCTTATTGACCTAAAGTTTGTATGTGCTGACCATCTCGACCAAAAACTGATATGTTATAATCGTAGCGACCAGAAATTGGTATGATCGTACAGTCTCGCCCAAAATTGGTTTGTTTTGATCGTATCGACCAGAAATTGTTTTGTTTCGCCCGTATCAACAAAAAATTGGTATGTTTCAAACGTCTCGACCAAAAATTGGTATGTTTTGTCCGTATCTACAAAAAATTGTTGCGTTTCGACAGTGTTGACCGAAAACTGGCATTTTTCCACCGTCTCGAGTGAAAATTGGTATGTTTCGACCGTCTCGACCAAAAATTAGTATGTTTTGATCGTATCGACCAAAAATTGGTATGTTTCGACTCTCTCTATCAAAAATTGGTATGTTTTGATCGTATCGACCAAAAATTGGTAAGTTTCGACCGTTTGACTAAAAACTGGCATGTTTCGATCGTCTCGAAGGAAAATTAGTATGCTTCGACCGTCTCGACCAAAAATTGGTTTGTTGTGATTGTGTCGACCAAAAATTGGTATGTTAAGATCGTATCGACCTAAAGTTTGTATGTGCTGACCATCTCGACCAAAAATTGATATGTTATGATCGTAGCGACCAAAAAATTTCGACCGCATCGTAGCGACCAAAAATTGGTATGTTCTGACTGTCTCGACCAAAAATTGGTATGTTTGATCGTATCGACCAGAAATTGGCATGTTTCGACAGTTTCGACCAAAATCGGTGTATGTTTTGATTTTATTGACCAAAAACTGGTATGTTTCAATCAACCCGACCAAAAATTGGTATCGTTTGATTTTATCAACCAAAGTTTGGTATGTTTCGACCGTCTCGACACAAAAATGGTTTGTTTTGATCGTATCGACCAAAAAATGGTATGTTTTGGTCGTCTTGACCGAAAATTGGTATGTTTCGACCGTCTTGACCAAAAAATGGCATGTTTCGGCGTCTCGAGTGAAGTTTAGTATGTTTTGACCGTCTCGACCAAAACTTGGTACGTTGCAATCGTCTCGGCCAAAAACTGGTATGTTCCGACCGCCTCGACCAAAAACTGGTATGCTTTGGTACGTTGCAATCGTCTCGACCAAAAAGTGGTTTGTTTCGACCGCCTCGACCAAAAAGTCGTATGATTCGATAGTTTCGACCAAAAACTGGTAGGTTTCAATCTTCCCGACCAAAAATTGGTATCGTTTGGTTTTATCAACCAAAGTTTGGTGTGTTTCGACCGTCTCGACCCAAAAATGGTTTGTTTTGATCGTATCGACCAAAAAATGGTATGTTTTGGTCGTCTTGACCCAAAATTGGTATGTTTCGACCGTCTTGACCAAAAAATGGCATGTTTCGGCGTCTCGAATGAAGTTTAGTATGTTTTGACCGTCTCGACCAAAACTTGGTATGTTGCGATTGTCTCGACCAAAAACTGGTATGTTCCGACCGCCTCGACCAAAAACTGGTATGTTTTGATAGTATTGGCTAAAAATTGGTCTGTTTTGACCTTCCTGACCAAAAACTGGCATGTTTCGATCGTCTCGAGTGAAAATTAGAATGCTTCGACCGTCTCGACCAAAAATTGGTTTGTTGTGTTTGTCTCGACCAAAAAATGGTTTGTTATGATCTTATCGACCTAAATTTTGTATGTGCTGACCATCTCGACCAAAAACTGATATGTTATGATCGTAGCGACCAGAAAATGGTATGATCGTACAGTCTCGACCAAAAATTGGTTTTTTTTGATCGTATCGACCAGAAATTGTTTTGTTTCGCCCGTATCAACAAAAAATTGGTATGTTTCAAACGTCTCGACCAAAAATTGGTATGTTTTGACCGTATCGACAAAAAATTGTTACGTTTCGACAGTGTTGACCAAAAACTAGCATTTTTCCACCGTCTCGAGTAAAAATTGTTATGTTTCGATCCTCTCGACCAAAAACTGGTATGTTTTGATTCTATCAACTAAAGTTTGGTACGTTCCGACCGTCTCGAGTGAAAATTGGTATGTTTCGACCGTCTCGACCAAAAATTAGTATGTTATGATCGTATCGACCAAAAATTGGTATGTTTCGACTCTCTCTATCAAAAATTGGTATGTTTTGATCGTATCGACCAAAAATTGGTAAGTTTCAACCGTTTGACTAAACACTGCCATGTTTCGATCGTCTCGAGTGAAAATTAGTATGCTTCGACCGTCTCGACCAAAAATTGGTTTGTTGTGATTGTGTCGACCAAAAATTGGTATGTTAAGATCGTATCGACCTAAAGTTTGTATGTGCTGACCATCTCGACCAAAAATCAATATGTTATGATCGTAGCGACCAAAAAATTTCGACCGCATCGTAGCGACCAAAAATTGATATGTTCTGACCATCTCGACCAAAAATTGGTATGTTTGATCGTATCGACCAGAAATTGGTATGTTTCGACAGTTTCGACCAAAATTGGTGTATGTTTTGATTTTATCGACCAAAAACTGATATGTGTCAGTCAACCCGACCAAAAATTGGTATCGTTTGAGTTTATCAACCAAAGTTTGGTATGTTTCGACCGTCTCGACCCAAAAATGGTTTGTTTTGATCGTATCGACCAAAAAATGGTATGTTTTGGTCGTCTTGACCGAAAATTGGTATGTTTCGACCGTCTTGACCAAAAAATGGCATGTTTCGGCGTCTCGAATGAAGTTTAGCATGTTTTGACCGTCTCGACCAAAACTTGGTATGTTGCGATTGTCTCGACCAAAAACTGGTAAGTTCCGACCGCCTCGACCAAAAACTGGTATGCTTTGATAGTATTGGCTAAAAATTGGTCTGTTTTGACCTTCCTGACCAAAAAATGGCATGTTTCGACCGTCTCGACCAAAAATTGGTATGTGTTGATCGTATCGACCAAAAATTGGTAATTTTCGACCATTTGACTAAAAACTGGCATGTTTCGATCGTCTCGAGTGAAAATTAGAATGCTTCGACCGTCTCGACCAAAAATTGGTTTGTTGTGTTTGTCTCGACCAAAAAATGGTTTGTTATGATCTTATCGACCTAAATTTTGTATGTGCTGACCATCTCGACCAAAAACTGATATGTTATGATCGTAGCGGCCAGAAAATGGTATGATCGTACAGTCTCGACCAAAAATTGGTTTGTTTTGATCGTATCGACCAGAAATTGTTTTGTTTCGCCCGTATCAACAAAAAATTGGTATGTTTCAAACGTCTCGACCAAAAATTGGTATGTTTTGACCATATCGACAAAAAATTGTTACGTTTCGACAGTGTTGACCAAAAACTAGCATTTTTCCACCGTCTCGAGTAAAAATTGTTATGTTTCGATCCTCTCGACCAAAAACTGGTATGTTTTGATTCTATCAACTAAAATTTGGTACGTTCCGACCGTCTCGAGTGAAAATTGGTATGTTTCGACCGTCTCGACCAAAAATTAGTATGTTTTGATCGTATCGACCAAAAATTGGTATGTTTCGACTCTCTCTATCAAAAATTGGTATGTTTTGATCGTATCGACCAAAAATTGGTAAGTTTCAACCGTTTGACTAAACACTGGCAAGTTTCGATCGGCTCGAGTGAAAATTAGTATGCTTCGACCGTCTCGACCAAAAATTGGTTTGTTGTGATTTTGTCGACCAAAAATTGGTATGTTTGATCGTATCGACCAGAAATTGGTATGTTTCGACAGTTTCGACCAAAATTGGTGTATGTTTTGATTTTATCGACCAAAAACTGATATGTGTCAATCAACCCGACCAAAAATTGGTATCGTTTGAGTTTATCAACCAAAGTTTGGTATGTTTCGACCGTCTCGACCCAAAAATGGTTTGTTTTGATCGTATCGACCAAAAAATGGTATGTTTTGGTCGTCTTGACCGAAAATTGGTATGTTTCGACCGTCTTGACCAAAAAATGGCATGTTTCGGCGTCTCGAATGAAGTTTAGCATGTTTTGACCGTCTCGACCAAAACTTGGTATGTTGCGATTGTCTCGACCAAAAACTGGTAAGTTCCGACCGCCTCGACCAAAAACTGGTATGCTTTGATAGTATTGGCTAAAAATTGGTCTGTTTTGACCTTCCTGACCAAAAAATGGCATGTTTCGACCGTCTCGACCAAAAATTGGTATGTGTTGATCGTATCGACCAAAAGTTGGTAATTTTCGACCATTTGACTAAAAACTGGCATGTTTCGATCGTCTCGAGTGAAAATTAGAATGCTTCGACCGTCTCGACCAAAAATTGGTTTGTTGTGTTTGTCTCGACCAAAAAATGGTTTGTTATGATCTTATCGACCTAAATTTTGTATGTGCTGACCATCTCGACCAAAAACTGATATGTTATGATCGTAGCGGCCAGAAAATGGTATGATCGTACACTCTCGACCAAAAATTGGTTTGTTTTGATCGTATCGACCAGAAATTGTTTTGTTTCGCCCGTATCAACAAAAAATTGGTATGTTTCAAACGTCTCGACCAAAAATTGGTATGTTTTGACCATATCGACAAAAAATTGTTACGTTTCGACAGTGTTGACCAAAAACTAGCATTTTTCCACCGTCTCGAGTAAAAATTGTTATGTTTCGATCCTCTCGACCAAAAACTGGTATGTTTTGATTCTATCAACTAAAGTTTGGTACGTTCCGACCGTCTCGAGTGAAAATTGGTATGTTTCGACCGTCTCGACCAAAAATTAGTATGTTTTGATCGTATCGACCAAAAATTGGTATGTTTCGACTCTCTCTATCAAAAATTGGTATGTTTTGATCGTATCGACCAAAAATTGGTAAGTTTCAACCGTTTGACTAAACACTGGCAAGTTTCGATCGGCTCGAGTGAAAATTAGTATGCTTCGACCGTCTCGACCAAAAATTGGTTTGTTGTGATTGTGTCGACCAAAAATTGGTATGTTTGATCGTATCGACCAGAAATTGGTATGTTTCGACAGTTTCGACCAAAATTGGTGTATGTTTTGATTTTATCGACCAAAAACTGATATGTGTCAATCAACCCGACCAAAAATTGGTATCGTTTGAGTTTATCAACCAAAGTTTGGTATGTTTCGACCGTCTCGACCCAAAAATGGTTTGTTTTGATCGTATCGACCAAAAAATGGTATGTTTTGGTCGTCTTGACCGAAAATTGGTATGTTTCGACCGTCTTGACCAAAAAATGGCATGTTTCGGCGTCTCGAATGAAGTTTAGCATGTTTTGACCGTCTCGACCAAAACTTGGTATGTTGCGATTGTCTCGACCAAAAACTGGTAAGTTCCGACCGCCTCGACCAAAAACTGGTATGCTTTGATAGTATTGGCTAAAAATTGGTCTGTTTTGACCTTCCTGATCAAAAAATGGCATGTTTCGACCGTCTCGACTAAAAATTGGTATGTGTTGATCGTATCGACCAAAAATTGGTAATTTTCGACCATTTGACTAAAAACTGGCATGTTTCGATCGTCTCGAGTGAAAATTAGAATGCTTCGACCGTCTCGACCAAAAATTGGTTTGTTGTGTTTGTCTCGACCAAAAAATGGTTTGTTATGATCTTATCGACCTAAATTTTGTATGTGCTGACCATCTCGACCAAAAACTGATATGTTATGATCGTAGCGGCCAGAAAATGGTATGATCGTACAGTCTCGACCAAAAATTGGTTTGTTTTGATCGTATCGACCAGAAATTGTTTTGTTTCGCCCGTATCAACAAAAAATTGGTATGTTTCAAACGTCTCGACCAAAAATTGGTATGTTTTGACCATATCGACAAAAAATTGTTACGTTTCGACAGTGTTGACCAAAAACTAGCATTTTTCCACCGTCTCGAGTAAAAATTGTTATGTTTCGATCCTCTCGACCAAAAACTGGTATGTTTTGATTCTATCAACTAAAGTTTGGTACGTTCCGACCGTCTCGAGTGAAAATTGGTATGTTTCGACCGTCTCGACCAAAAATTAGTATGTTTTGATCGTATCGACCAAAAATTGGTATGTTTCGACTCTCTCTATCAAAAATTGGTATGTTTTGATCGTATCGACCAAAAATTGGTAAGTTTCAACCGTTTGACTAAACACTGGCAAGTTTCGATCGGCTCGAGTGAAAATTAGTATGCTTCGACCGCAAAAATTGGTTTGTTGTGATTGTGTCGACCAAAAATTGGTATGTTTGATCGTATCGACCAGAAATTGGTATGTTTCGACAGTTTCGACCAAAATTGGTGTATGTTTTGATTTTATCGACCAAAAACTGATATGTGTCAATCAACCCGACCAAAAATTGGTATCGTTTGAGTTTATCAACCAAAGTTTGGTATGTTTTGACCGTCTCGACCCAAAAATGGTTTGTTTTGATCGTATCGACCAAAAAATGGTATGTTTTGGTCGTCTTGACCGAAAATTGGTATGTTTCGACCGTCTTGACCAAAAAATGGCATGTTTCGGCGTCTCGAATGAAGTTTAGCATGTTTTGACCGTCTCGACCAAAACTTGGTATGTTGCGATTGTCTCGACCAAAAACTGGTAAGTTCCGACCGCCTCGACCAAAAACTGGTATGCTTTGATAGTATTGGCTAAAAATTGGTCTGTTTTGACCTTCCTGACCAAAAAATGGCATGTTTCGACCGTCTCGACCAAAAATTGGTATGTGTTGATCGTATCGACCAAAAATTGGTAATTTTTGACCATTTGACTAAAAACTGGCATGTTTCGATCGTCTCGAGTGAAAATTAGAATGCTTCGACCGTCTCGACCAAAAATTGGTTTGTTGTGTTTGTCTCGACCAAAAATTGGTTTGTTGTGATTGTGTCGACCAAAAATTGGTATGTTTGATCGTATCGACCAGAAATTGGTATGTTTCGACAGTTTCGACCAAAATTGGTGTATGTTTTGATTTTATCGACCAAAAACTGATATGTGTCAATCAACCCGACCAAAAATTGGTATCGTTTGAGTTTATCAACCAAAGTTTGGTATGTTTTGACCGTCTCGACCCAAAAATGGTTTGTTTTGATCGTATCGACCAAAAAATGGTATGTTTTGGTCGTCTTGACCGAAAATTGGTATGTTTCGACCGTCTTGACCAAAAAATGGCATGTTTCGGCGTCTCGAATGAAGTTTAGCATGTTTTGACCGTCTCGACCAAAACTTGGTATGTTGCGATTGTCTCGACCAAAAACTGGTAAGTTCCGACCGCCTCGACCAAAAACTGGTATGCTTTGATAGTATTGGCTAAAAATTGGTCTGTTTTGACCTTCCTGACCAAAAAATGGCATGTTTCGACCGTCTCGACCAAAAATTGGTATGTGTTGATCGTATCGACCAAAAATTGGTAATTTTTGACCATTTGACTAAAAACTGGCATGTTTCGATCGTCTCGAGTGAAAATTAGAATGCTTCGACCGTCTCGACCAAAAATTGGTTTGTTGTGTTTGTCTCGACCAAAAAATGGTTTGTTATGATCTTATCGACCTAAATTTTGTATGTGCTGACCATCTCGACCAAAAACTGATATGTTATGATCGTAGCGGCCAGAAAATGGTATGATCGTACAGTCTCGACCAAAAATTGGTTTGTTTTGATCGTATCGACCAGAAATTGTTTTGTTTCGCCCGTATCAACAAAAAATTGGTATGTTTCAAACGTCTCGACCAAAAATTGGTATGTTTTGACCATATCGACAAAAAATTGTTACGTTTCGACAGTGTTGACCAAAAACTAGCATTTTTCCACCGTCTCGAGTAAAAATTGTTATGTTTCGATCCTCTCGACCAAAAACTGGTATGTTTTGATTCTATCAACTAAAGTTTGGTACGTTCCGACCGTCTCGAGTGAAAATTGGTATGTTTCGACCGTCTCGACCAAAAATTAGTATGTTTTGATCGTATCGACCAAAAATTGGTATGTTTCGACTCTCTCTATCAAAAATTGGTATGTTTTGATCGTATCGACCAAAAATTGGTAAGTTTCAACCGTTTGACTAAACACTGGCAAGTTTCGATCGGCTCGAGTGAAAATTAGTATGCTTCGACCGTCTCGACCAAAAATTGGTTTGTTGTGATTGTGTCGACCAAAAATTGGTATGTTTGATCGTATCGACCAGAAATTGGTATGTTTCGACAGTTTCGACCAAAATTGGTGTATGTTTTGTTTTTATCGACCAAAAACTGATATGTGTCAATCAACCCGACCAAAAATTGGTATCGTTTGAGTTTATCAACCAAAGTTTGGTATGTTTCGACCGTCTCGACCCAAAAATGGTTTGTTTTGATCGTATCGACCAAAAAATGGTATGTTTTGGTCGTCTTGACCGAAAATTGGTATGTTTCGACCGTCTTGACCAAAAAATGGCATGTTTCGGCGTCTCGAATGAAGTTTAGCATGTTTTGACCGTCTCGACCAAAACTTGGTATGTTGCGATTGTCTCGACCAAAAACTGGTAAGTTCCGACCGCCTCGACCAAAAACTGGTATGCTTTGATAGTATTGGCTAAAAATTGGTCTGTTTTGACCTTCCTGACCAAAAAATGGCATGTTTCGACCGTCTCGACCAAAAATTGGTATGTGTTGATCGTATCGACCAAAAATTGGTAATTTTCGACCATTTGACTAAAAACTGGCATGTTTCGATCGTCTCGAGTGAAAATTAGAATGCTTCGACCGTCTCGACCAAAAATTGGTTTGTTGTGTTTGTCTCGACCAAAAAATGGTTTGTTATGATCTTATCGACCTAAATTTTGTATGTGCTGACCATCTCGACCAAAAACTGATATGTTATGATCGTAGCGGCCAGAAAATGGTATGATCGTACAGTCTCGACCAAAAATTGGTTTGTTTTGATCGTATCGACCAGAAATTGTTTTGTTTCGCCCGTATCAACAAAAAATTGGTATGTTTCAAACGTCTCGACCAAAAATTGGTATGTTTTGACCATATCGACAAAAAATTGTTACGTTTCGACAGTGTTGACCAAAAACTAGCATTTTTCCACCGTCTCGAGTAAAAATTGTTATGTTTCGATCCTCTCGACCAAAAACTGGTATGTTTTGATTCTATCAACTAAAGTTTGGTACGTTCCGACCGTCTCGAGTGAAAATTGGTATGTTTCGACCGTCTCGACCAAAAATTAGTATGTTTTGATCGTATCGACCAAAAATTGGTATGTTTCGACTCTCTCTATCAAAAATTGGTATGTTTTGATCGTATCGACCAAAAATTGGTAAGTTTCAACCGTTTGACTAAACACTGGCAAGTTTCGATCGGCTCGAGTGAAAATTAGTATGCTTCGACCGTCTCGACCAAAAATTGGTTTGTTGTGATTGTGTCGACCAAAAATTGGTATGTTTGATCGTATCGACCAGAAATTGGTATGTTTCGACAGTTTCGACCAAAATTGGTGTATGTTTTGATTTTATCGACCAAAAACTGATATGTGTCAATCAACCCGACCAAAAATTGGTATCGTTTGAGTTTATCAACCAAAGTTTGGTATGTTTCGACCGTCTCGACCCAAAAATGGTTTGTTTTGATCGTATCGACCAAAAAATGGTATGTTTTGGTCGTCTTGACCGAAAATTGGTATGTTTCGACCGTCTTGACCAAAAAATGGCATGTTTCGGCGTCTCGAATGAAGTTTAGCATGTTTTGACCGTCTCGACCAAAACTTGGTATGTTGCGATTGTCTCGACCAAAAACTGGTAAGTTCCGACCGCCTCGACCAAAAACTGGTATGCTTTGATAGTATTGGCTAAAAATTGGTCTGTTTTGACCTTCCTGACCAAAAAATGGCATGTTTCGACCGTCTCGACCAAAAATTGGTATGTGTTGATCGTATCGACCAAAAATTGGTAATTTTCGACCATTTGACTAAAAACTGGCATGTTTCGATCGTCTCGAGTGAAAATTAGAATGCTTCGACCGTCTCGACCAAAAATTGGTTTGTTGTGTTTGTCTCGACCAAAAAATGGTTTGTTATGATCTTATCGACCTAAATTTTGTATGTGCTGACCATCTCGACCAAAAACTGATATGTTATGATCGTAGCGGCCAGAAAATGGTATGATCGTACAGTCTCGACCAAAAATTGGTTTGTTTTGATCGTATCGACCAGAAATTGTTTTGTTTCGCCCGTATCAACAAAAAATTGGTATGTTTCAAACGTCTCGACCAAAAATTGGTATGTTTTGACCATATCGACAAAAAATTGTTACGTTTCGACAGTGTTGACCAAAAACTAGCATTTTTCCACCGTCTCGAGTAAAAATTGTTATGTTTCGATCCTCTCGACCAAAAACTGGTATGTTTTGATTCTATCAACTAAAGTTTGGTACGTTCCGACCGTCTCGAGTGAAAATTGGTATGTTTCGACCGTCTCGACCAAAAATTAGTATGTTTTGATCGTATCGACCAAAAATTGGTATGTTTCGACTCTCTCTATCAAAAATTGGTATGTTTTGATCGTATCGACCAAAAATTGGTAAGTTTCAACCGTTTGACTAAACACTGGCAAGTTTCGATCGGCTCGAGTGAAAATTAGTATGCTTCGACCGTCTCGACCAAAAATTGGTTTGTTGTGATTGTGTCGACCAAAAATTGGTATGTTTGATCGTATCGACCAGAAATTGGTATGTTTCGACAGTTTCGACCAAAATTGGTGTATGTTTTGATTTTATCGACCAAAAACTGATATGTGTCAATCAACCCGACCAAAAATTGGTATCGTTTGAGTTTATCAACCAAAGTTTGGTATGTTTCGACCGTCTCGACCCAAAAATGGTTTGTTTTGATCGTATCGACCAAAAAATGGTATGTTTTGGTCGTCTTGACCGAAAATTGGTATGTTTCGACCGTCTTGACCAAAAAATGGCATGTTTCGGCGTCTCGAATGAAGTTTAGCATGTTTTGACCGTCTCGACCAAAACTTGGTATGTTGCGATTGTCTCGACCAAAAACTGGTAAGTTCCGACCGCCTCGACCAAAAACTGGTATGCTTTGATAGTATTGGCTAAAAATTGGTCTGTTTTGACCTTCCTGACCAAAAAATGGCATGTTTCGACCGTCTCGACCAAAAATTGGTATGTGTTGATCGTATCGACCAAAAATTGGTAATTTTCGACCATTTGACTAAAAACTGGCATGTTTCGATCGTCTCGAGTGAAAATTAGAATGCTTCGACCGTCTCGACCAAAAATTGGTTTGTTGTGTTTGTCTCGACCAAAAAATGGTTTGTTATGATCTTATCGACCTAAATTTTGTATGTGCTGACCATCTCGACCAAAAACTGATATGTTATGATCGTAGCGGCCAGAAAATGGTATGATCGTACAGTTTCGACCAAAAATTGGTTTGTTTTGATCGTATCGACCAGAAATTGTTTTGTTTCGCCCGTATCAACAAAAAATTGGTATGTTTCAAACGTCTCGACCAAAAATTGGTATGTTTTGACCATATCGACAAAAAATTGTTACGTTTCGACAGTGTTGACCAAAAACTAGCATTTTTCCACCGTCTCGAGTAAAAATTGTTATGTTTCGATCCTCTCGACCAAAAACTGGTATGTTTTGATTCTATCAACTAAAGTTTGGTACGTTCCGACCGTCTCGAGTGAAAATTGGTATGTTTCGACCGTCTCGACCAAAAATTAGTATGTTTTGATCGTATCGACCAAAAATTGGTATGTTTCGACTCTCTCTATCAAAAATTGGTATGTTTTGATCGTATCGACCAAAAATTGGTAAGTTTCAACCGTTTGACTAAACACTGGCAAGTTTCGATCGGCTCGAGTGAAAATTAGTATGCTTCGACCGTCTCGACCAAAAATTGGTTTGTTGTGATTGTGTCGACCAAAAATTGGTATGTTTGATCGTATCGACCAGAAATTGGTATGTTTCGACAGTTTCGACCAAAATTGGTGTATGTTTTGATTTTATCGACCAAAAACTGATATGTGTCAATCAACCCGACCAAAAATTGGTATCGTTTGAGTTTATCAACCAAAGTTTGGTATGTTTCGACCGTCTCGACCCAAAAATGGTTTGTTTTGATCGTATCGACCAAAAAATGGTATGTTTTGGTCGTCTTGACCGAAAATTGGTATGTTTCGACCGTCTTGACCAAAAAATGGCATGTTTCGGCGTCTCGAATGAAGTTTAGCATGTTTTGACCGTCTCGACCAAAACTTGGTATGTTGCGATTGTCTCGACCAAAAACTGGTAAGTTCCGACCGCCTCGACCAAAAACTGGTATGCTTTGATAGTATTGGCTAAAAATTGGTCTGTTTTGACCTTCCTGACCAAAAAATGGCATGTTTCGACCGTCTCGACCAAAAATTGGTATGTGTTGATCGTATCGACCAAAAATTGGTAATTTTCGACCATTTGACTAAAAACTGGCATGTTTCGATCGTCTCGAGTGAAAATTAGAATGCTTCGACCGTCTCGACCAAAAATTGGTTTGTTGTGTTTGTCTCGACCAAAAAATGGTTTGTTATGATCTTATCGACCTAAATTTTGTATGTGCTGACCATCTCGACCAAAAACTGATATGTTATGATCGTAGCGGCCAGAAAATGGTATGATCGTACAGTCTCGACCAAAAATTGGTTTGTTTTGATCGTATCGACCAGAAATTGTTTTGTTTCGCCCGTATCAACAAAAAATTGGTATGTTTCAAACGTCTCGACCAAAAATTGGTATGTTTTGACCATATCGACAAAAAATTGTTACGTTTCGACAGTGTTGACCAAAAACTAGCATTTTTCCACCGTCTCGAGTAAAAATTGTTATGTTTCGATCCTCTCGACCAAAAACTGGTATGTTTTGATTCTATCAACTAAAGTTTGGTACGTTCCGACCGTCTCGAGTGAAAATTGGTATGTTTCGACCGTCTCGACCAAAAATTAGTATGTTTTGATCGTATCGACCAAAAATTGGTATGTTTCGACTCTCTCTATCAAAAATTGGTATGTTTTGATCGTATCGACCAAAAATTGGTAAGTTTCAACCGTTTGACTAAACACTGGCAAGTTTCGATCGGCTCGAGTGAAAATTAGTATGCTTCGACCGTCTCGACCAAAAATTGGTTTGTTGTGATTGTGTCGACCAAAAATTGGTATGTTTGATCGTATCGACCAGAAATTGGTATGTTTCGACAGTTTCGACCAAAATTGGTGTATGTTTTGATTTTATCGACCAAAAACTGATATGTGTCAATCAACCCGACCAAAAATTGGTATCGTTTGAGTTTATCAACCAAAGTTTGGTATGTTTCGACCGTCTCGACCCAAAAATGGTTTGTTTTGATCGTATCGACCAAAAAGTGGTATGTTTTGGTCGTCTTGACCGAAAATTGGTATGTTTCGACCGTCTTGACCAAAAAATGGCATGTTTCGGCGTCTCGAATGAAGTTTAGCATGTTTTGACCGTCTCGACCAAAACTTGGTATGTTGCGATTGTCTCGACCAAAAACTGGTAAGTTCCGACCGCCTCGACCAAAAACTGGTATGCTTTGATAGTATTGGCTAAAAATTGGTCTGTTTTGACCTTCCTGACCAAAAAATGGCATGTTTCGACCGTCTCGACCAAAAATTGGTATGTGTTGATCGTATCGACCAAAAATTGGTAATTTTCGACCATTTGACTAAAAACTGGCATGTTTCGATCGTCTCGAGTGAAAATTAGAATGCTTCGACCGTCTCGACCAAAAATTGGTTTGTTGTGTTTGTCTCGACCAAAAAATGGTTTGTTATGATCTTATCGACCTAAATTTTGTATGTGCTGACCATCTCGACCAAAAACTGATATGTTATGATCGTAGCGGCCAGAAAATGGTATGATCGTACAGTCTCGACCAAAAATTGGTTTGTTTTGATCGTATCGACCAGAAATTGTTTTGTTTCGCCCGTATCAACAAAAAATTGGTATGTTTCAAACGTCTCGACCAAAAATTGGTATGTTTTGACCATATCGACAAAAAATTGTTACGTTTCGACAGTGTTGACCAAAAACTAGCATTTTTCCACCGTCTCGAGTAAAAATTGTTATGTTTCGATCCTCTCGACCAAAAACTGGTATGTTTTGATTCTATCAACTAAAGTTTGGTACGTTCCGACCGTCTCGAGTGAAAATTGGTATGTTTCGACCGTCTCGACCAAAAATTAGTATGTTTTGATCGTATCGACCAAAAATTGGTATGTTTCGACTCTCTCTATCAAAAATTGGTATGTTTTGATCGTATCGACCAAAAATTGGTAAGTTTCAACCGTTTGACTAAACACTGGCAAGTTTCGATCGGCTCGAGTGAAAATTAGTATGCTTCGACCGTCTCGACCAAAAATTGGTTTGTTGTGATTGTGTCGACCAAAAATTGGTATGTTTGATCGTATCGACCAGAAATTGGTATGTTTCGACAGTTTCGACCAAAATTGGTGTATGTTTTGATTTTATCGACCAAAAACTGATATGTGTCAATCAACCCGACCAAAAATTGGTATCGTTTGAGTTTATCAACCAAAGTTTGGTATGTTTCGACCGTCTCGACCCAAAAATGGTTTGTTTTGATCGTATCGACCAAAAAATGGTATGTTTTGGTCGTCTTGACCGAAAATTGGTATGTTTCGACCGTCTTGACCAAAAAATGGCATGTTTCGGCGTCTCGAATGAAGTTTAGCATGTTTTGACCGTCTCGACCAAAACTTGGTATGTTGCGATTGTCTCGACCAAAAACTGGTAAGTTCCGACCGCCTCGACCAAAAACTGGTATGCTTTGATAGTATTGGCTAAAAATTGGTCTGTTTTGACCTTCCTGACCAAAAAATGGCATGCTTCGACCGTCTCGACCAAAAATTGGTATGTGTTGATCGTATCGACCAAAAATTGGTAATTTTCGACCATTTGACTAAAAACTGGCATGTTTCGATCGTCTCGAGTGAAAATTAGAATGCTTCGACCGTCTCGACCAAAAATTGGTTTGTTGTGTTTGTCTCGACCAAAAAATGGTTTGTTATGATCTTATCGACCTAAATTTTGTATGTGCTGACCATCTCGACCAAAAACTGATATGTTATGATCGTAGCGGCCAGAAAATGGTATGATCGTACAGTCTCGACCAAAAATTGGTTTGTTTTGATCGTATCGACCAGAAATTGTTTTGTTTCGCCCGTATCAACAAAAAATTGGTATGTTTCAAACGTCTCGACCAAAAATTGGTATGTTTTGACCATATCGACAAAAAATTGTTACGTTTCGACAGTGTTGACCAAAAACTAGCATTTTTCCACCGTCTCGAGTAAAAATTGTTATGTTTCGATCCTCTCGACCAAAAACTGGTATGTTTTGATTCTATCAACTAAAGTTTGGTACGTTCCGACCGTCTCGAGTGAAAATTGGTATGTTTCGACCGTCTCGACCAAAAATTAGTATGTTTTGATCGTATCGACCAAAAATTGGTATGTTTCGACTCTCTCTATCAAAAATTGGTATGTTTTGATCGTATCGACCAAAAATTGGTAAGTTTCAACCGTTTGACTAAACACTGGCAAGTTTCGATCGGCTCGAGTGAAAATTAGTATGCTTCGACCGTCTCGACCAAAAATTGGTTTGTTGTGATTGTGTCGACCAGAAATTGGTATGTTTGATCGTATCGACCAGAAATTGGTATGTTGCGATTGTCTCGACCAAAAACTGGTAAGTTCCGACCGCCTCGACCAAAAACTGGTATGCTTTGATAGTATTGGCTAAAAATTGGTCTGTTTTGACCTTCCTGACCAAAAAATGGCATGCTTCGACCGTCTCGACCAAAAATTGGTATGTGTTGATCGTATCGACCAAAAATTGGTAATTTTCGACCATTTGACTAAAAACTGGCATGTTTCGATCGTCTCGAGTGAAAATTAGAATGCTTCGACCGTCTCGACCAAAAATTGGTTTGTTGTGTTTGTCTCGACCAAAAAATGGTTTGTTATGATCTTATCGACCTAAATTTTGTATGTGCTGACCATCTCGACCAAAAACTGATATGTTATGATCGTAGCGGCCAGAAAATGGTATGATCGTACAGTCTCGACCAAAAATTGGTTTGTTTTGATCGTATCGACCAGAAATTGTTTTGTTTCGCCCGTATCAACAAAAAATTGGTATGTTTCAAACGTCTCGACCAAAAATTGGTATGTTTTGATCGTATCGACCAAAAATTGGTAAGTTTCAACCGTTTGACTAAACACTGGCAAGTTTCGATCGGCTCGAGTGAAAATTAGTATGCTTCGACCGTCTCGACCAAAAATTGGTTTGTTGTGATTGTGTCGACCAGAAATTGGTATGTTTGATCGTATCGACCAGAAATTGGTATGTTGCGATTGTCTCGACCAAAAACTGGTAAGTTCCGACCGCCTCGACCAAAAACTGGTATGCTTTGATAGTATTGGCTAAAAATTGGTCTGTTTTGACCTTCCTGACCAAAAAATGGCATGCTTCGACCGTCTCGACCAAAAATTGGTATGTGTTGATCGTATCGACCAAAAATTGGTAATTTTCGACCATTTGACTAAAAACTGGCATGTTTCGATCGTCTCGAGTGAAAATTAGAATGCTTCGACCGTCTCGACCAAAAATTGGTTTGTTGTGTTTGTCTCGACCAAAAAATGGTTTGTTATGATCTTATCGACCTAAATTTTGTATGTGCTGACCATCTCGACCAAAAACTGATATGTTATGATCGTAGCGGCCAGAAAATGGTATGATCGTACAGTCTCGACCAAAAATTGGTTTGTTTTGATCGTATCGACCAGAAATTGTTTTGTTTCGCCCGTATCAACAAAAAATTGGTATGTTTCAAACGTCTCGACCAAAAATTGGTATGTTTTGACCATATCGACAAAAAATTGTTACGTTTCGACAGTGTTGACCAAAAACTAGCATTTTTCCACCGTCTCGAGTAAAAATTGTTATGTTTCGATCCTCTCGACCAAAAACTGGTATGTTTTGATTCTATCAACTAAAGTTTGGTACGTTCCGACCGTCTCGAGTGAAAATTGGTATGTTTCGACCGTCTCGACCAAAAATTAGTATGTTTTGATCGTATCGACCAAAAATTGGTATGTTTCGACTCTCTCTATCAAAAATTGGTATGTTTTGATCGTATCGACCAAAAATTGGTAAGTTTCAACCGTTTGACTAAACACTGGCAAGTTTCGATCGGCTCGAGTGAAAATTAGTATGCTTCGACCGTCTCGACCAAAAATTGGTTTGTTGTGATTGTGTCGACCAGAAATTGGTATGTTTGATCGTATCGACCAGAAATTGGTAGGTTTCGACAGTTTCGACCAAAATTGGTGTATGTTTTGATTTTATCGACCAAAAACTGATATGTGTCAATCAACCCGACCAAAAATTGGTATCGTTTGAGTTTATCAACCAAAGTTTGGTATGTTTCGACAGTCTCGACCCAAAAATGGTTTGTTTTGATCGTATCGACCAAAAAATGGTATGTTTTGATCGTCTTGACCGAAAATTGGTATGTTTCGACCGTCTTGACCAAAAAATGGCATGTTTCGGCGTCTCGAATGAAGTTTAGCATGTTTTGACCGTCTCGACCAAAACTTGGTATGTTGCGATTGTCTCGACCAAAAACTGGTAAGTTCCGACCGCCTCGACCAAAAACTGGTATGCTTTGATAGTATTGGCTAAAAATTGGTCTGTTTTGACCTTCCTGACCAAAAAATGGCATGTTTCGACCGTCTCGACCAAAAATTGGTATGTGTTGATCGTATCGACCAAAAATTGGTAATTTTCGACCATTTGACTAAAAACTGGCATGTTTCGATCGTCTCGAGTGAAAATTAGAATGCTTCGACCGTCTCGACCAAAAATTGGTTTGTTGTGTTTGTCTCGACCAAAAAATGGTTTGTTATGATCTTATCGACCTAAATTTTGTATGTGCTGACCATCTCGACCAAAAACTGATATGTTATGATCGTAGCGGCCAGAAAATGGTATGATCGTACAGTCTCGACCAAAAATTGGTTTGTTTTGATCGTATCGACCAGAAATTGTTTTGTTTCGCCCGTATCAACAAAAAATTGGTATGTTTCAAACGTCTCGACCAAAAATTGGTATGTTTTGACCATATCGACAAAAAATTGTTACGTTTCGACAGTGTTGACCAAAAACTAGCATTTTTCCACCGTCTCGAGTAAAAATTGTTATGTTTCGATCCTCTCGACCAAAAACTGGTATGTTTTGATTCTATCAACTAAAGTTTGGTACGTTCCGACCGTCTCGAGTGAAAATTGGTATGTTTCGACCGTCTCGACCAAAAATTAGTATGTTTTGATCGTATCGACCAAAAATTGGTATGTTTCGACTCTCTCTATCAAAAATTGGTATGTTTTGATCGTATCGACCAAAAATTGGTAAGTTTCAACCGTTTGACTAAACACTGGCAAGTTTCGATCGGCTCGAGTGAAAATTAGTATGCTTCGACCGTCTCGACCAAAAATTGGTTTGTTGTGATTGTGTCGACCAAAAATTGGTATGTTTGATCGTATCGACCAGAAATTGGTATGTTTCGACAGTTTCGACCAAAATTGGTGTATGTTTTGATTTTATCGACCAAAAACTGATATGTGTCAATCAACCCGACCAAAAATTGGTATCGTTTGAGTTTATCAACCAAAGTTTGGTATGTTTCGACCGTCTCGACCCAAAAATGGTTTGTTTTGATCGTATCGACCAAAAAATGGTATGTTTTGGTCGTCTTGACCGAAAATTGGTATGTTTCGACCGTCTTGACCAAAAAATGGCATGTTTCGGCGTCTCGAATGAAGTTTAGCATGTTTTGACCGTTTCGACCAAAACTTGGTATGTTGCGATTGTCTCGACCAAAAACTGGTAAGTTCCGACCGCCTCGACCAAAAACTGGTATGCTTTGATAGTATTGGCTAAAAATTGGTCTGTTTTGACCTTCCTGACCAAAAAATGGCATGTTTCGACCGTCTCGACCAAAAATTGGTATGTGTTGATCGTATCGACCAAAAATTGGTAATTTTCGACCATTTGACTAAAAACTGGCATGTTTCGATCGTCTCGAGTGAAAATTAGAATGCTTCGACCGTCTCGACCAAAAATTGGTTTGTTGTGTTTGTCTCGACCAAAAAATGGTTTGTTATGATCTTATCGACCTAAATTTTGTATGTGCTGACCATCTCGACCAAAAACTGATATGTTATGATCGTAGCGGCCAGAAAATGGTATGATCGTACAGTCTCGACCAAAAATTGGTTTGTTTTGATCGTATCGACCAGAAATTGTTTTGTTTCGCCCGTATCAACAAAAAATTGGTATGTTTCAAACGTCTCGACCAAAAATTGGTATGTTTTGACCATATCGACAAAAATTGTTACGTTTCGACAGTGTTGACCAAAAACTAGCATTTTTCCACCGTCTCGAGTAAAAATTGTTATGTTTCGATCCTCTCGACCAAAAACTGGTATGTTTTGATTCTATCAACTAAAGTTTGGTACGTTCCGACCGTCTCGAGTGAAAATTGGTATGTTTCGACCGTCTCGACCAAAAATTAGTATGTTTTGATCGTATCGACCAAAAATTGGTATGTTTCGACTCTCTCTATCAAAAATTGGTATGTTTTGATCGTATCGACCAAAAATTGGTAAGTTTCAACCGTTTGACTAAACACTGGCAAGTTTCGATCGGCTCGAGTGAAAATTAGTATGCTTCGACCGTCTCGACCAAAAATTGGTTTGTTGTGATTGTGTCGACCAAAAATTGGTATGTTAAGATCGTATCGACCTAAAGTTTGTATGTGCTGACCATCTCGACCAAAAATTAATATGTTATGATCGTAGCGACCAAAAAGTTTCGACCGCATCGTAGCGACCAAAAATTGATATGTTCTGACCGTCTCGACCAAAAATTGGTATGTTTGATCGTATCGACCAGAAATTGGTATGTTTCGACAGTTTTGACCAAAATTGGTGTATGTTTTGATTTTATCGACCAAAAACTGGTATGTGTCAATCAACCCGACCAAAAATTGGTATCGTTTGATTTTATCAACCAAAGTTTGGTATGTTTTGACCGTCTCGACCCAAAAATGGTTTGTTTTGATCGTATCGACTAAAAAATGGTATGTTTTGGTCGTCTTGACCCAAAATTGGTATGTTTCGACCGTCTTGACCAAAAAATGGCCTGTTTCGGCGTCTCGAGTGAAGTTTAGTATGTTTTGACCGTCTCGACCAAAAATTGGTATGTTTGATCGTATCGACCAGAAATTGGTATGTTTCGACAGTTTCGACCAAAATTGGTGTATGTTTTGATTTTTTCGACCAAAAACTGGTATGTGTCAATCAACCCGACCAAAAATTGGTATCGTTTGATTTTATCAACCAAAATTTGGTATGTTTCGACCGTCTCGACCCAAAAATGGTTTGTTTTGATCGTATCGACCAAAAAATGGTACGTTGCGATCGTCTCGGCCAAAAACTGGTATGTTCCGACCGCCTCGACCAAAAACGGGTATGCTTTGATATTATTGGCTAAAAATTGGTCTGTTTTGACGTTCCTGGCCAAAAAATGGCATGTTTTGACCGTCTCGAGTGAAAATTGGTATGTTTCGACCGTCTCGACCAAAAACTAGTATTTTTTTGATCGTATCGACCAAAAATTGGTATGTTTCGACCGTCTCGATCAAAAATTGGTATGTGTTGATCGTATCGACCGAAAATTTGTAAGTATTGACCGTTTGACTAAAAACTGGCATGTTTCGATCTTCTCGAGTTAAAATTATAATGCTTCGACCGTCTCGACCAAAAATTGGTTTGTTGTGATTTTCTCGACCAAAAAATGGTATGTTAAGATCTTATCGACCTAGAGTTTGTATGTGCTAACCATCTCGACCAAAAATTGATATGTTAGGATTGTAGCGACCAGAAATTGGTATGTTCGTACAGTCTCGACCAAAAATTGGTTTGTTTTGATCGTATCGACCAGAAATTGTTTTGTTTCGCCCGTATCAACAAAAAATTGTGTTTCAAACGTCTCGACTAAAAACTGGTATGTTTTGATCGTATCGACAAAAAATTGGTACGTTTCGACACTGTTGACCGAAAACTGGCATTTTCACACCGTCTCGAGTGAAAATTGTTATGTTTCGATCCTCTCGACCAAAAACTGGTATGTTGTGATTCTATTAACTAAAGTTTGGTATGTTTCGACCGTCTCGAGTAAAAATTAGTATGCTTCGACCATCTCGACCAAAAATTGGTTTGTTGTGATTGTCTCGACCAAAAATTGGTATGTTAAGATCGTATCGACCTAAAGTTTGTATGTGCTGACCATCTCGACCAAAAATTGATATGCTATGATCGTAGCGACCAATAATTTTCGACCGCATCGTAGCGACCAAAAATTGGTATGTTCTGACCGTCTCGACCAAAAACTGGTATGTTTGATCGTATCGACCAGAAATTGGTTTGTTTCGACAGTCTCGACCAAAATCGGTGTATGTTTTGATTTTATCGACCAATAACTGGTATGTTTCAATCGTCCCGACCAAAAGTTGGTATCGTTTGATTTTATCAACCAAAGTTTGGTATGTTTTGACCGTCTCGACCCAAAAATGGTTTGTTTTGATCGTATCGGCCAAAAATTGTATGTTTTGGTCGTCTTGACCCAAAAGTGGTATGTTTCGACCGCCTTGACCAAAAAATGGTATGCATTGATAGTATTGGCTAAAAATTTGTCTGTTTTGACGTTCCTGACCGAAAAATGGCATGTTTTGACCATCTCGAGTAAAAATTGGTATGTGTTGATCGTATCGACCAAAAACTCGTATGTGTTGATCGTATCGACCAAAAACTGGCATGTTTCGATCGTCTCGAGTGAAAATTAGTATTCTTCGACCGTCTCGACCAAAAATATGTTTGTTGTGATTGTCTCGACCAAAAAATGGTATGTTAAGATCTTATCGACCTAGAGTTTGTATGTGCTGACCATCTCGACTAAAAATTGATATGTTATGATCGTAGCGACCAAAAATTGGTATGTTCGTACAGTCTCGACCAAAAATTGGTTTGTTTTGATCGTATCGACCAGAAATTGTTTTGTTTCGCCCGTATCATCAAAAAATTGTGTTTCAAACGTCTCGACCCAAAATTGGTATGTTTTGAACGTATCGACAAAAAATTGGTACGTTTCGACAGTGTTGAAAACTGGCATTTCCCTACCGTATCGAGTGAAAATTGTTATGTTTCGATCCTCTCCACCAAAAATTAGTATGTTTTGATCGTATCGACCAAAAATTGGTATGTTTCGACCGTCTCTATCAAAAATTGGTATCTTTTGATTGTATCGGCCAAAAATTGGTAAGTTTCGACCGTTTGACTAAAAACTGGCATGTTTCGATCGTCTCGAGTGAAAATTAGTATGCTTCGACCATCTCGACCAAAAATTGGTATCTTTTGATTGTATCGGCCAAAAATTGGTATGTTTCGACCGTCTCGATTGAAAATTGGTATGTTTCGACCGTCTCGACCAAAAATTAGTATGTTTTGATCGTATCGACCAAAAATTGGTATGTTTCGACCGTCTCTATCAAAAATTGGTATCTTTTGATTGTATCGGCCAAAAATTGGTAAGTTTCGACCGTTTGACTAAAAACTGGCATGTTTCGATCGTCTCGAGTGAAAATTAGTATGCTTCGACCATCTCGACCAAAAATTGGTTTATTGTGATTGTCTCGACCAAAAATTGGTATGTTAATATCGTATCGACCTAAAATTTGTATGTGCTGACCTTCTCGACCAAAAATAAAAAAAAAATTGATATGTTATGATCGTAGCGACCAAAAATTTTCGACCGCATCGTAGCGACCAAATATTGGTATACTCTGACCGTCTCGACCAAAAAATGGTATGTTTCAATCGTATCGACCAAACTTTGTACGTTTTGACCACTTCGATAAAAAATTGGTATTTTGCGACAGTCGTGACCAAAAACTGGCTTATTTCGACCGTCTCGACCAAAAACTGGTTTGTTTTGATTTTATCAATCAAAGTTTGGTTTGTTTTGACCGTATCGGCACAAAATTGGTGTGTTATGATCGTATCGACCTAAAATTGGTGTGGTTTGATCGTATCGACCTAAAATTTGTATGCGATGACCGTCTCGACCAAAAATTGATATGTTATGATCGTAGCGACCAAAAAGTGGTATGTCCTGACCATCTCGACCAAAAAATGTATGTTTTGATCGTATCGACCAAAAACTGGTATGATTTGATTCTATCAACCAAAGTTTGGTATGTTTCGATCGTCTCGACCAAAACTTGGTATGTTTCCACCAACCCGACACAAAATTGTTTGTTTCGATCGTCTCGACCAAAAATTGGTATGTTTTGAATTTATCAACCAAATTTGGTATGTTTCGACCGTCTCTATCAAAAATTGGAATCTTTTGATTGTATCGGCCAAAAATTGGTAAGTTTCGACCGTTTGACTAAAAACTGGCATGTTTCGATCGTCTCGAGTGAAAATTAGTATGCTTCGACCATCTCGACCAAAAATTGGTTTATTGTGATTGTCTCGACCACAAATTGGTATGTTAATATCGTATCGACCTAAAATTTGTATGTGCTGACCTTCTCGACCAAAGTTAAAAAAAAAATTGATATGTTATGATCGTAGCGACCAAAAATTTTCGACCGCATCGTAGCGACCAAATATTGGTATACTCTGACCGTCTCGACCAAAAAATGGTATGTTTCAATCGTATCGACCAAACTTTGTACGTTTTGACCATTTCGATAAAAAAATTGGTATTTTTCGACAGTGGTGACCAAAAACTGGCTTATTTCGACCGTCTCGACCAAAAACTGGTTTGTTTTGATTTTATCAATCAAAGTTTGGTTTGTATTGACCGTATCGGCACAAAATTGGTGTGTTATGATCGTATCGACCTAAAATTGGTGTGGTTTGATCGTATCGACCTAAAATTTGTATGCGCTGACCGTCTCGACCAAAAATTGATATGTTATGATCGTAGCGACCAAAAAGTGGTATGTCCTGACCATCTCGACCAAAAAATGTATGTTTTGATCGTATCGACCAAAAACTGGTATGATTTGATTCTATCAACCAAAGTTTGGTATGTTTCGACCGTCTCGACCAAAACTTGGTATGTTTCCACCAACCCGACACAAAATTGGTAGGTTTTGACCATTTCGATAAAAAATTGGTATTTTTTGACAGTGGTGGCCAAAAACTGGCTTTTTTCGACCGTCTCGACCAAAAATTGGTATGTTTTGAATTTATCAACCAAAGTTTGGTATGTTTCGACCGTCTCGACACAAAATTAGTGTCTTATGATCGTATCGACCTAAAAAAAGGTATGTTCTGACCGTCTCGATCAAAAAAGGGTATGCTATGATCGTAGCGACCAAAAATTGGTATGTTTTGACCGTCTCTATAAAAAATTGGTATGTTTTGGTCGTATCGACCAGAAATTGGTATGTTTCGACCCTCTCGACAAAAATTTGGTATGTTTTGATTTTATCATTCAAAAATTGGTATGTTTCGACCGTTTTGATTAAAAAATGGTATGCTTCAATCGTATTGACCATAATTTGGTTTGTTCGACAAAATCGATCAAAAGTTTGTATGTTTCGACAGTTTTGACTAAAAACTGGCTGGTTTTGACCGCCTCGACCAAAAATTGGTATTTTTTGTTTTTATCAAACAAATTTTGGTGGGTTTCGAACTTATCGGCACAAAATTGGTGCGTAAGGATCGTATCGACCTAAAATTGATGTGGCTTGGTCGTATTGAACTAAAATTTGTATGTGCTGACCATCTCGACCAAAAATTGATATGTAATGATCGTAGCGACCAAAAATTGGTGTGTCCTGACCGTCTCGGCCAAAAATTGTTATGTTTTGATCGTTTCAATCAGAAATTGGTATGTTTCGCCAGCATCAACCAAAAATTGTTATGTTTTAATTTTATCAAGCGAAAATTGGTATGTTTCGAACGTCTCAACCAAAAAAGGTATGTTTTGATCGTATCGACCAAAAACTGGTATGATTTGATTCTATCAACCAAAGTTTGGCATGTTTCAACCGTCTCGACCAAAACTTGGTATGTTTCCACCAACCCGACACGAAATTGTTTGTTTCGATCGTCTCGACCAAAAATTGTTATGTTTTGAATTTATCAACCAAAGTTTGGTATGTTTCGACCGTCTCGACACAAAATTAGTGTCTTATGATCGTATCGATCTAAAAAAAGGTATGTTCTGACCGTCTCGATCAAAAAAGGGTATGCTATGATCGTAGCGACCAAAATTGGTATGTTTTGACCGTCTCTATAAAAAGTTGGTATGTTTTGGTCGTATCGACCAGAAATTGGTATGTTTCGACCCTCTCGACAAAAATTTGGTTTGTTCTGATTTGATCATTCAAAAATTGGCATGTTTTGACCATCTCGAGTAAAAATTGGTATGTGTTGATCGTATCGACCAAAAACTCGTATGTGTTGATCGTATCGACCAAAAACTTGTAAGTTTCGACCGTTTGACTAAAAACTGGCATGTTTCGATCGTCTCGAGTGAAAATTAGTATTCTTCGACCGTCTCGACCAAAAATTTGTTTGTTGTGATTGTCTCGACGAAAAAATGGTATGTTAAGATCTTATCGACCTAGAGTTTGTATGTGCTGACCATCTCGACTAAAAATTGATATGTTATGATCGTAGTGACCAAAAATTGGTATGTTCGTACAGTCTCGACCAAAAATTGGTTTGTTTTGATTGTATCGACCAGAAATTGTTTTGTTTCGCCCGTATCAACAAAAAATTGTGTTTCAAACGTCTCGACCCAAAATTGGTATGTTTTGATCGTATCGACAAAAAATTGGTACGTTTCGACAGTGTTGAAAACTGGCATTTCCCTACCGTATCGAGTGAAAATTGTTATGTTTCGATCCTCTCGACCAAAAACTGGTATGTTTTGATTCTATCAACTAAAGTTTGGTATGTTTCGACCGTCTCGAGTGAAAATTGGTATGTTTCGACCGTCTCGACCAAAAATTAGTATGTTTTGATCGTATCGACCAAAAATTGGTATGTTTCGACCGTCTCTATCAAAAATTGGTATCTTTTGATTGTATCGGCCAAAAATTGGTAAGTTTCGACCGTTTGACTAAAAACTGGCATGTTTCGATCGTCTCGAGTGAAAATTAGTATGCTTCGACCATCTCGACCAAAAATTGGTTTATTGTGATTGTCTCGACCTAAAATTTGTATGTGCTGACCTTCTCGACCAAAAATTAAAAAAAAATTGACATGTTATGATCGTAGCGACCAAAAATTTTCGACCGCATCGTAGCGACCAAATATTGGTATACTCTGACCGTCTCGACCAAAAAATGGTATGTTTCAATCGTATCGACCAAACTTTGTACGTTTTGACCACTTCGATAAAAAATTGGTATTTTTCGACAGTCGTGACCAAAAACTGGCTTATTTCGACCGTCTCGACCAAAAACTGGTTTGTTTTGATTTTATCAATCAAAGTTTGGTTTGTTTTGACCGTATCGGCACAAAATTGGTGTGTTATGATCGTATCGACCTAAAATTGGTGTGGTTTGATCGTATCGACCTAAAATTTGTATGCGCTGACCGTCTCGACCAAAAATTGATATGTTATGATCGTAGCGACCAAAAAGTGGTATGTCCTGACCATCTCGACCAAAAAATGTATGTTTTGATCGTATCGACCAAAAACTGGTATGATTTGATTCTATCAACCAAAGTTTGGTATGTTTCGACCGTCTCGACCAAAACTTGGTATGTTTCCACCAACCCGACACAAAATTGTTTGTTTCGATCGTCTCGACCAAAAATTGGTATGTTTTGAATTTATCAACCAAAGTTTGGTATGTTTCGACCGTCTCGACACAAAATTAGTGTCTTATGATCGTATCGACCTAAAAAAAGGTATGTTCTGACCGTCTCGATCAAAAAAGGGTATGCTATGATCGTAGCGACCAAAAATTGGTATGTTTTGACCGTCTCTATAAAAAATTGGTATGTTTTGGTCGTATCGACCAGAAATTGGTATGTTTCGACCCTCTCCACAAAAATTTGGTATGTTTTGATTTTATCATTCAAAAATTGGTATGTTTCGACCGTTTTGATTAAAAAATGGTATGCTTCAATCGTATTGACCATAATTTGGTTTGTTTGACAAAATCGATCAAAAGTTTGTATGTTTCGACAGTTTTGACTAAAAACTGGCTGGTTTTGACCGCCTCGACCAAAAATTGGTATTTTTTGTTTTTATCAAACAAATTTTGGTGGGTTTCGAACTTATCGGCACAAAATTGGTGCGTAAGGATCGTATCGACCTAAAATTGATGTGGCTTGGTCGTATTGAACTAAAATTTGTATGTGCTGACCATCTCGACCAAAAATTGATATGTAATGATCGTAGCGACCAAAAATTGGTGTGTCCTGACCGTCTCGGCCAAAAATTGTTATGTTTTGATCGTTTCAATCAGAAATTGGTATGTTTCGCCCGCATCAACCAAAAAATGTTATGTTTCAATTTTATCAAGCGAAAATTGGTATGTTTCGAACGTCTCAACCAAAAAAGGTATGTTTTGATCGTATCGACCAAAAACTGGTATGATTTGATTCTATCAACCAAAGTTTGGTATGTTTCAACCGTCTCGACCAAAACTTGGTATGTTTCCACCAACCCGACACAAAATTGTTTGTTTCGATCGTCTCGACCAAAAATTGTTATGTTTTGAATTTATCAACCAAAGTTTGGTATGTTTCGACCGTCTCGACACAAAATTAGTGTCTTATGATCGTATCGATCTAAAAAAAGGTATGTTCTGACCGTCTCGATCAAAAAAGGGTATGCTATGATCGTAGCGACCAAAATTGGTATGTTTTGACCGTCTCTATAAAAAGTTGGTATGTTTTGGTCGTATCGACCAGAAATTAGTATGTTTCGACCCTCTCGACAAAAATTTGGTTCGTTTTGATTTTATCATTCAAAAATTGGTATGTTTCGACCTTTTTGATTAAAAAATGGTATGCTTCAATCGTATTGACCATAATTTGGTTTGTTTGACCAAAAGTTGGTATGTTTCGACAGTTTTGACCAAAAACTGGCTGGTTTTGACCGTCTCGACCAAAAATTGGTATTTTTTGTTTTTATAAAACAAATTTTGGTGGTTTTCGAGCTTATCGGCACAAAATTAGTGCGTAATGATCGTATCGACCTAAAATTGATGTGGCTCTGTCGTATTGAACTAAAATTTGTATGTCCTGACCGTCTCGGCCAAAAATTGTTTTGTTTTGATCGTTTCGATCAGAAATTGGTATGTTTCGCCCGCATCAACCAAAAATTGTTATGTTTTGATTTTATCAACCACAACTTGGTATGCTTCGAACGTGTCGACCAAAAATTGGTATGTTTTGATCGTATCGACAAAAATTGGTAAGTTTGGACAGTCTCGACCAAAAACTGGCATATTTCGACAGTCTCGAATGATAAATTGGTATGTTTCGATCCTCTCGACTAAAAAATGGTATGTTTTGATTCTATCAACCAAAATTTGGTATGTATCGATCGTTTTGACCAAAAATTGCTATCGTTTGATTGTATCAACCAATATTTGGTATATTTCGACCGTCTCGACCAAAAATTGGTATGTTTTGGTCGTCTTGACACAAAATTGATATGTTTCGACCATCTTGACCAAAAAATGGCATGTTTCGACCGTCTCGAGTGAAGTTTAGTATGTTTCGACCACCTCGACCAAAAAGAGGTATGATTTGATAGTATCGACTAAAAATTGGTATGTTTTTTCCTTCTTGACCAAAAAATGGCATGTTTTGACCGTCTCGAGTGAAAATTGGTTTGTTTCCACCGTCTAGATGAAAAAATGGTATTTTTTGATCTTATTGATCAAAAATTGGTAAGTTTCGACCGTTTTGACCAAAAATTGGAATGCTTCAATCGTATTGACCATAAATTGGTACGTTTGACCAAATCGATCAAAAAATGGTATGTTTCGACAGTCTTGACCGAAAACTGGCTGGTTCGACCAACAATTGGTATTTTTTGTTTTTATCAAACAAAGTTTGGTATGTTTCGACCGTATCGGCACAAAGTTGGTGTGGTATGATTGTATCGACCTATAATTTGTACGTGCTGACCATCTCGACCAAAAATTGATAGGTTATGATCGTAGCGACCAAAAAGTGGTATGTCCTGACCATCTCGACCAAAAATTGTTATGTTTTGATCGTTTCGTCAGAAGTTGGTATGTTTTGCCCGCATCAACCAAAAATTGTTATGTTTTGATTTTATCAACCAAAAATTGGTATGCTTCGAACGTCTTGACCAAAAATTGGTATGTTTTGATCGTATCGACAAAAAATTGGTACGTTTGAACAGTCTCGACCGTCTCATATTTCGACCGTCTCGAATAAAAATTGGTATGTTTCGATCCTCTCGAAATAAAAATGGTATGTTTTGATTCCATCAACCAAAGTTTGGTATGTTTCAACCGTCTCGACCAAAAATTGGTATGTTTCGATCGTCTCGACCAAAAATTCCTATCGTTTGATTTTATCAACCAAAGTTTTGTATGCTTCGACCGTCTCGACCCAAAATTGGTTTGTTTTGATCGTATCGACCTAAAATTGATGTGGTATGATCGTATCGAACTAAAAATTGTATGTGCTAACCATCCCGACCAAAAATTGGTATGTAATGATCGTAGCGACCAAAAATTGCTGTATCCTGACCGTCTCGACCGAAAATTGTTATGTTTTGATCGTTTCGATCAGAAGCTGGTGTTTAGCCCGCATCCACAAAAAATTGTTATGTTCTGATTGTAATTGTATCAACCAAAAATTGGTATGCTTCGAACGTCTCGACCAAAAATTGGTATGTTTTGATCGTATCGACAAAAAATTGGTATGTTTTGACCTTCTTGACCAAAAAATGGCATGTTTCGACCATCTCGAGTGAAAATTGGTTTGTTTCGACCTGAAAAATTGGTATGTTTTGATCGTATCGATCAAAAATTGGTAAGTTTTGACCGTTTAACTAAAAATTGGTATGTTTCGAACATCTCGACAAAAAATTGGTATGTTTTGATTTTATCAGTCAAAAATTGGTATGTTTTGACCGTTTCGACCAAAAATTGGAATGCTTCAATCGTATCGACCATAAATTGGTACGTTTGACCAAATCGATCAAAAAATGGTATGTTTCGACAGTATTGACCGAAAAATAGCTGGTTCGACCAACAATTGTTATTTTTTGTTTTTATCAAACAAAGTTTCGTATGTTTCGACCGTATCGGCACAAAATTGGTGTGTTATGATCGTATCGACCTAAGATTGATGTGGTATGATCGTATCGACCTATAAATTATACGTGCTGATCATCTCGACCAAAAATTGATAGGTTTTGATCGTAGCGACCAAAAAGTGGTGTGTCCTGACCATCTCGACCAAAAATTGTTATGTTTTGATCGTTTCGATCAGAAATTGGTATGTTTCGCCCGCATCAACCAAAAATTGTTATGTTTTGATTTTATCAACCAAAAAATGGTATGCTTCGAACGTCTTGACCAAAAATTGGTATCTTTTGATCGTATCGACAAAAAATGGTACGTTTGAACAGTCTCGAACAAAAATTGGCATATTTCGACCGTCTCGAATGAAAATTGGTATGTTTCAATCCTCTCGACTGAAAAATGGTTTGTTTTGATTCTATCAACCAAAGTTTGGTATGTTTCAACCGTCTCGACCAAAAATTGGTATGTTTCGATCGTCTCGACCAAAAATTGCTATCGTTTGATTTTATCAACCAAAGTTTAGTATGTTTCGACCGTCTCGACACAAAATTGGTTTGTTTTGATCGTATCGACCTAAAATTAATGTGGTATGATCGTATCGAACTAAAATTTGTTTGTGCTGACCATCTCGACCAAAAATTGGTATGTAATGATCGTAGCGACCAAAAATTGGTGTGTCCTGACCGTCTCGACCAAAAATTGTTATGTTTTGATCGTTTCGATCAGAAATTGGTGTTTCGCCCGCATCCACCAAAAGTTGTTATGTTCTGATTTTATCAACCAAAAATTGGTATGCTTCGAACGTCTCGACCAAAAATTGGTATGTTTTGATCGTATCGACAACAAATTGGTATGTTTTGACCTTCTTGACCAAAAATTGCTATCGTTTGTTTTTATCAACCAAAGTTTAGTATGTTTCGACCGTCTCGACACAAAATTGGTGTGTTATGATCGTATCGACCTAAGATTGATGTGGTATGATCGTATCGACCTTTAATTTGTACGTGCTGACCATCTCGACCAAAAATTGATAGGTTATGATCGTAGCGACCAAAAAATGGTGTGTTCTGACCGTCTCGAACAAAAATTGTTATGTTTTGATCGTTTCGATCAGAAATTGGTGTTTCGCCCGCATCCACCAAAAATTGTGATGTTCTGATTTTATCAACCAAAAATTGGTATGCTTCGAACGTTTTGACCAAAAATTTGTATGTTTTGATCGTAGCGACCAAAAAGGGGTATATTCTGACCATCTCGACCAAAAAATGTTATGTTTTGATCGTTTCGATCAGAAATTGGTATGTTTCGCCCGCATCAACCAAAAATTGTTATGTTTTGATTTTATCAACCAAAAGTTGGTATGCTTCGATCGTTTTGACCAAAAATTGGTATGTTTTGATCGTATCGACAAAAAATTGGTATGTTTCAATCCTCTCGACTAAAAATTGCTATCGTTTGATTTTATCAACCAAAGTTTTGTATGTTTCGACCGTCTCGACCCAAAATTGATTTGTTTTGATCGTATCGACCTAAAATTGATGTGGTATGATCGTAACGAACTAAAATTTGTATGTGCTGACCATCTTGACCAAAAATTGGTATGTAATAATCGTAGCGACCAAAAATTGGTTTTCCTGACCGTCTCGACCGAAAATTGTTGTGTTTTGATCGTTTCGATCAGAAATTGGTATGTTTCGCCCGCATCAACCAAAAACTGTTATGTTTTGATTTTATCAACCAAAAGTTGGTATGCTTCGATCGTTTTGACCAAAAATTGGTATGTTTTGATCGTATCGACAAAAAATTGGTATGTTTCAATCCTCTCGACTAAAAATTGCTATCGTTTGATTTTATCAACCAAAGTTTTGTATGTTTCGACCGTCTCGACCCAAAATTGATTTGTTTTGATCGTATCGACCTAAAATTGATGTGGTATGATCGTAACGAACTAAAATTGGTGTGTCCTGACCGTCTCGACCGAAAATTGTTATGTTTTGATCGTTTCGATCAGAAATTGGTGGTTCGCCCGCGCCCACCAAAAATTGTTATGTTCTGATTTTATCAATCAAAAATTGGTATGCTTCAAACGTCTCGACCAAAAGTTGGTATGTTTTGATCGTATCGACAAAAAATTGGTATGTTTTGACCTTCTTGACCAAAAAATGGCATGCTTCGACCGTCTCGAGTTAAAATTGGTTTATTTCGACCATCTAGATGAAAAATTGGTATGTTTTGATCATATCGATCAAAAATTGGTAAGTTTCGACCGTTTGACTAAAAATTGGTATGTTTCGAACATCTCGACAAAAAATTGGTATGTTTTGATTTTATCAGTCAAAAATTGGTATGTTTCGTACGTTTCGACTAAAAATTGGAATGCTTCAATCGTATCGACCATAAATTGGTACGTTTGACCAAATGGATCAAAAAATGGTATGTTTCGACAGTCTTGACCGAAAACTGGCTGGTTCGAACAACAATTGGTATTTTTTGTTTTTATCAAACAAAATTTGGTATATTTCGACCGTATCGGCACAAAATTGTTGTGTTATTATTGTATCGACCTAAGATTGATGTGGTATGATCGTATCGAACTAAAATTTGTATGTGCTGACCATTTCGACCAAAAATTGGTATTTAATGATCGTAGCGACCAAAAATTGGTGTGTCCTGACCGTCTCGACCAAAAATTGTTATGTTTTGATCGTTTCGATCAGAAATTGGTGTTTCGCCCGCATCCGCCAAAAATTGTTATGTTCTGATTTTATCATGCAAAAATTGGTATGCTTCGAACGTCTCGACCAAAAGTTGGTATGTTTTGATCGTATCGACAAAAAATTTGTATTTTTTGACCTTCTTGACCAAAAATGGCATGTTTCGACCGTCTCGAGTGAAATTTGGTTTGTTTCGACCGTCTGGATGAAAAATTGGTATGTTTTGATCGTATCGATCAAAAATTGATAAGTTTCGACCGTTTGACTAAAAATTGGTATGTTTCGAACATCTAGACAAAAAATTGGTATATTTTGATTTTATCAGTCAAAAATTGGTATGCTACGACCGTTTCGACCAAAAATTGGAATGCTTCAATCGTATCGACCATAAATTGGTACGTTTGACCAAATCGATCAAAAAATGGTATGTTTCGACAGTCTTGACCGAAAACTTGCTGGTTCGACCAACAGTTGGTTTTTTTTTGTTTTAATCAAACAAAGTTTGGTATGTTTCGACCGTATCGGCACAAAATTGGTGTGTTATGATTGTATCGACCTAAGATTGATGTAGTATGATCGTATCGAACTAAAATTTGTATATGCTGACCATCTCGTCAAAAAATTGGTATGTAATAATCGTAGCGACCAATAATTGGTGTGTCCTGACCGTCTCGACCGAAAATTGTTATGTTTTGATCGTTTCGATCAGAAATTGGTGTTTCGCCCGCATCCACCAAAAATTGTTATGTTCTGATTTTATCAACCAAAAATTGGTATGCTTCGAACGTCTCGACCAAAAATTGGTATGTTTTGATCGTATCGACAAAAAATTGGTATGTTTTGACCTACTTGACCAAAAAATGGCATATTTCGACCGTCTCGAGTGAAAATTGGTTTGTTTCGACCAGCTAGATGAAAAATTGGTATGTTTTGATCATATCGATCAAAAACTGGTAAATTTCGACCGTTTGACTAAAAATTGGTATGTTTCGAACATCTCGACAAAAAATTGGTATGTTTTGATTTTATCAGTCAAAAATTGGTATGTTTCGAACGTTTCGACCAAAAATTGGAATGCTTCAATCGTATCGACCATAAATTGGTACGTTTGACCAAATGGATCAAAAAAAGGTATGTTTCGACAGTCTTGACCAAAAACTGGCTGGTTCGACCAACAATTGGTATTTTTTGTTTTTATCGGCACAAAAATTGGTGTGATATGATCGTATTGACCTAAGACTGATGTGGTATGATCGTATCGAACTAAAGTTTGTATGTGCTGACCATCTCGACCAAAAATTGGTATGTAATGATCGTAGCGACCAAAAATTGGTGTGTCCTGACCGTCTCGACCAAAAATTGTTATGTTTTGATCATTTCGATCAGAAATTGGTGTTTCGCTCACATCCACCAAAAATTGTTATGTGCTGATTTTATCAACCAAAAATTGGTATGCTTCGAACGTCTCAACCAAAAATTGGTATGTTTTGATCGTATCGACAAAAAATTGGTACGTTTGGACAGTCTCGACCAAAAATTGGCATATTTCGACCGTCTCGAATGAAAATTGGTATTTTTCGATCCTCTTGACCAAAAATTGCTATCGTTTGATTTTATCAACCAAAGTTTGGTATGTTTCAACCGTCTCGACCAAAAATTGGTATGCTTCGATCGTCTCGACCAAAAATTGCTATCGTTTGATTTTATCAACCAAAGTTTGGTATGTTGCGACCGTCTCGACCCAAAAGTGGTTTGTTTTGATCGTATCGACCAAAAATTGATATGTTTCGGTCGTCTTGACCCAAAATTGGTATGTTTCGATCGTCTTGACCAAAAAACGGCATGTTTCGACGTCTCGAGTGGAGTTTAGTATGTTTTGATCGTCTCGACTACAAATTGGTACGTTGCAATCGTATCGACCAAAAACTGGTATGTTTCGACTATTTGACTAAAAATTGGTATGTTTCGAACATTTCGACAAAAAATTGGTATGTTTTGATTTTATCAGTCAAAAATTGGTATGTTTCGACCGTTTCAACCAAAAATTGGAATGCTTCAATCGTATCGACCATAAAATGGTACGTTTGACCAAATCGATCAAAAAATGGTATGTTTCGACAGTCTTGACCGAAAACTGGCTGGTTCGACCAACAATTGTTTTTTTTTTGTTTTTATCAAACAAAGTTTGGTATGTTTCGACCGTATCGGCACAAAATTGGTGTGGTATGATCGTATCGACCTATAATTTGTACGTGCTGACCATCTCTACCAAAAATTGTTAGGTTTTGATCGTTTCGATCAGAAATTGGTATGTTTCGCCCGCATCAACCAAAAACTGTTATGTTTTGATTTTATCAACCAAAAATTGGTATGCTTTGAACGTCTTGATAAAAAATTGGTCTGTTTTGATCGTATCGACAAAAAATTGGTACGTTTGAACAGTCTCGACCAAAAACTGGCATATTTCGACCATCTCGAATGAAAATTGGTATGTTTCGATCCTCTCGACTGAAAAATGGTATGTTTTGATTCTATCAACCAAAGTTTGGTATGTTTCGATCGTCTCGACCAAAAATTGCTATCGTTTGATTTTATCAACCAAAGTTTAGTATGTTTCGACCATCTCGACCCAAAATTGGTTTGTTTTGATCGTATCGACCTAAAATTGATGTGGTTTGATCGTATCGAACTAAAGTTTGTATGTGCTGACCATCTCGACCAAAAACTAGTATGTAATGATCGTAGCGACCAAAAATTGGTGTGTCCTGACCGTCTCGACCAAAAATTGTTATGTTTTGATCGTTTCGATCAGAAATTGGTGTTTCGCTCGCATCCACCAAAAATTGTTCTGTTCTGATTTTATCAACCAAAAATTGGTATGCTTCGAACGTCTCGACCAAAAATTGGTATTTTTTGATCGTATCGACAAAAAATTGGTACGTTTGGACAGTCTCGACCAAAAACTGGTATGTTTCAACCGTTTGACTAAAAATTGGTATGTTTCGAACATCTCGACAAAAAATTGGTATGTTTTGATTTTATCAGTCAAAAATTGGTATATTTTGACCGTTTCGACCAAAAATTGGAATGCTTCAGTCGTATCGACCATAAATTGGTACGTTTGACCAAATCGATCAAAACATGGTATGTTTCGACAGTCTTGACCGAAAACTGGCTGGTTCGACCATTAATTGGTTTTTTTTTGTTTTTATCAAACAAAGTTTGGTATGTTTTGACCGTATCGGCACAAAATTGGTGTGTTATGATCGTATCGACCTAAGATTGATGTGGTATGATCAAATCGATCTATAATTTGTACGTGCTGACCATCTCGACCAAAAATTGATAGGTTATGATCGTAGCGACCAAAAAGTGGTATGTCCTGACCATCTCGACCAAAAATTGTTATGTTTTGGTCGTTTCGATCAGAAATTGGTATGTTTCGCCCGCATCAACCAAAAATTGTTATGTTTTGATTTTATCAACCAAAATTTGGTATGTTTTGATCGTATCGACAAAAGATAGGGACGTTTGAACAGTCTCGGCCAAAAACTGGCATATTTCGACCGTCTCGAAAGAAAATTGGTATGTTTCGATCCTCTCGACTGAAAAAGGATTTGTTTTGATTCTATCAATCAAAGTTTGATATAATTCAACCGTCTCGACCAAAAATTGGTATGTTTCGATCGTCTCGACCAGAAATTGCTATCGTTTGATTTTATCAACCAAAGTTTAGTATTTTTCGACCGTCTCGACCCCAAAGTGGTTTGTTTTGATCGTATCGACCAAAAATTGGTATGTTTCGGTCATCTTGACCCAAAATTGGCATGTTTCGACCGTCTTGACCAAAAAACGGCTTGTTTCGACCGTCTCGAGTGAAGTTTAGTATGTTTTGACTGTCTCGACCACAAATTGGTACGTTGCAATCGTATCGACCAAAAACTGGTATGTTTCGACCGTTTGACTAAAAATTGGTATGTTTCGAACATCTCGACAAAAAATTGGTATGTTTTGATTTTATCAGTCAAAAATTGGTATGTTTCGACCGTTTCAACCAAAAATTGGAATGCTTCAATCGTATCGACCATAAATTGGTACGTTTTGTCAAATCGATCAAAAATTGGTATGTTTCGACAGTCTTGACCAAAAACTGGCTGGTTCGACCATTAATTGGTTTTTTTTTGTTTTTATCAAACAAAGTTTGGTATGTTTCGACCGTATCGGCACAAAATTGGTGTGTTATGATCGTATCGACCTAAGATTGATGTGGTATGATCGTATCGACCTATAATTTGTACGTGCTGACCATCTCGACCAAAAATTGATAGGTTATGATCGTAGCTACCAAAAAGTGGTATGTCCTGACCATCTCGACCAAAAATTGTTATGTTTTGATCGTTTCGATCAGAAATTGGTATGTTTTGCCCGCATCAACCAAAAATTATTATGTTTTGATTTTATCAACCAAAATTTGGTATGTTTTGATCGTATCGACAAAAAATAGGTACGTTTGAACAGTCTCGGCCAAAAACTGGCATAATTCGACCGTCTCGAATGAAAATTGGTATGTTTCGATCCTCTTGACTGAAAAATGGTATGTTTTGATTCTATCAACCAAAGTTTGGTATAATTCAACCGTCTCGACCAAAAATTGGTATGTTTCAATTGTCTCGACCAGAAATTGCTATCGTTTGATTTTATCAACCAAAATTTAGTATGTTTCGACCGTCTTGACCCAAAATTGGTTTGTTTTGATCGTATCGACCTAAAATTGATGTGGTATGATCTTTCGCCCGCATCCAACAAAAATTGTTATGTTCTGATTTTATCAACCAAAAATTGGTATGCTTCGAACGTCTCGACCAAAAATCGGTATGTTTTGATCGTATCGACAAAAAGTTGGTACGTTTGGACAGTCTCGACCGAAAACTGGCATATTTAGACCGTCTCGAATGAAAATTGGTATGTTTCGATCATCTTGACTAAAAAATGGTATGTTTTGATTCTATCAACCAAAGTTTGGTATGTTTGAACCATTTCGACCAAAAATTGGTATGTTTCGATCGTCTCGACCAAAAATTGCTATCGTTTGATTTTATCAACCAAATTTGGTATGTTTCGACCGTGTCGACCCAAAAGTTGTTTGTTTTGATCGTATCGACCAAAAATTGGTATGTTTCGGTCGTCTTGACCCAAAATTGGTATGTTTCGACCCTCTTGACCAAAAAATTGGCATGTTTCGACCGTCTCGAGTGAAATTTAGTATGTTTTGAGCGTCTCGACCACAAATTGGTACGTTGCGATCGTATCGACCAAAAACTGGTATGTTTCGACCGCCTCGACCAAAAAGTGATATGATTTAATAGTATCGACTAAAAATTGGTATGTTTTGACCTTCTTGAACAAAAAATTGGCATATTTTGACCGTCTCGAAAGAAAATTGCTTTGTTTCGACCGTCTAGATGAAAAACTGGTATGTTTTGACCGTTTGACTAAAAATTGGTATGTTTTGATTTTATCAGTCAAAGATTGGTATGTCTCAACCGTTTCGACCAAAAATTGGAATAATTCACTCGTATCGACCATAAATTGGTACGTTTGACCAAATCGATCAAAAAATGGTATGTTTCGACAGTCTTGACCGAAAACTGTCTGGTTTTGACCATCTCGACCAACAATTGGTATTTTTTGGTTTTATCAAACAAAGTTTGGTATTGTTCGACCGTTTCGACTCGAAATTGGTTTGTTTTGATCGAATCGACCAAAAATTGGTATGTTCTGGTCTTCTTGACCCAAAATTGGTTTGTTTCGACCGTCTTGACCAAAAAATGGCACGTTTCGACCGTCTCGAGTGAAGTTTAGTATGTTTTGACCGTCTCGACGAAAATTTGGTACGTTGCGATCGTCTCGACCAAAACTGGTATGTTTCCACCGCCTCGACCCAAAAGTGATACGCTTTGATAGTATCGACTAAAAATTGGTATGTTTTGACCTTCTTGACCAAAAAATGGCTTGTTTCGACCGTCTCGAAGAAAAATTGGTTTGTTTCGACCGTCTCGATCAAAAATTGGTATGTTTTGATCGTATTGATCAAAAATTGGTAAGTTTCGACCGTTTGACTAAAAACTGGCATGTTTCGATTGTCTCGAGTGAAAATTACACTGCTTCGACCGTCCCGACCAAAAATTATTTTGTTGTGATCGTCTCCACCAAAAATTGATATGTTATGATCGTATCGACCTAAAGTGTGTATGTGCTGACCATCTCGACCAAAAATTGGTATGTTATGATCGTAGTGACCAAAACTTGGTATGTCCTGACCTTCTCGACCAAAAATTGGTATGTTTTGATCGTATCGACAAAAAGTTGATACGTTACGACAGTCTAGACCGAAAACTGGCATATTTCGACCGTCTCGAATGAAAATTGGTATGTTGCGATCCTCTTGACCAAAAAATGGTAAGTTTTTTTTTCTATCAAATAAAATTTGGTATGTTTCAACCGTCTCGACCAAAAATTGGTGTGTTTCGATCGTCTCGACCAAAAATTGGTATCGTTTGATTTTATCAACCAAATATGGTATGTTTCGACCGTCTCGACACAAAATTGGTTTGTTTTGATCTTATTGACTAAAAATTGGTACGTTTCGATCGTCTTGACCCAAAATTGGTATGTTTCGACCGTCTTGAACAAAAAATGGCTTGTTTCGACTGTCTCGAGCGAAGTTTACCATGTTTTGACCGTCCCGACCAAAAACTGGTACGTTGCGATCGTCTCGACCAAAAACTGCTATGTTTCGACCGCCTCGACCAAAAATTGGTATGCTTTGATAGTATCGACTAAAAATTGGTATGTTTTGACCTTCTTGACCAAAAAATGGCATGTTTCGACCGTCTCGAGTAAAAATTGTATGTTTCGACAGCCTCGACCTAAAATTAGTTTGTTTTGATCGTATCGACCAAAAATTGGCATGTTTCGACCGTCTCGATCAAAAATTGGTTCGTTTTGATCGTATCGACCAAAAACTGGTAAGTTTGGACCGTTTGACTAAAAACTGGCATGTTTCGATTGTCTCAAGTGAAAATTACACTGCTTCGACCGTCTCGACCAAAAATTGTTTTGTTGTTATCGACTCGACCAAAAATTGGTATGTTTTGATAGTATCGATCCAAAGTTTGTATGTGCTGACCATCTCGACCAAAATTGATATGTTATGATCGTAGCGACCAAAAATTGATAAGTTCTTACCGTCTCGACCAAAAATTGGTTTGTTTTGACCGTATCGACCAGAAATTGGTATGTTTCGCCCGTATCAACCAAAAATTGGTATGTTTTGACTTAATTAACCAAAAATTGATAGGTTTCGAACGTCTCGACCAAAAATTGGTATGATTTGACCGTATCGACAAAAAATTGGTACGTTTCGACAAAGTGGACCGAAAACTGGCTTGTTTATACCGTCTCGAGCAAAAATTGGTATGTTTTGATCTTCTCGACCAAAAACTGGTATGTTTTGATTCTTTCAACTAAAGTTTGGCATGTTTCGACCGTCTCGAACAAAACTTGGCATGTTTCGATCGTCTCGACCAAAAATTGGTTTGTTTTTATAGTATCGACCAAAAATTGGTATGTTCCGATTGTCATGACCCAAAAGTGGTATGTTTCGACCGTCTTGACGGGAAACTGGCATGTTTCGACCGTCTCGAGTGAAGTTTAGAATGTTATGACCGTCTCGACCAAAAATTGGTACGTTGCTGTTGTCTCGACCAAAAATTGGTTTGTTTTGACTGCCTCGACCAAAAATTGGTATGCTTTGATAGTTTCGACTAAAAATTGGTATGCTTTAATTTCTTGACTGAAAACTGGCAAATTTTGTCCATCTCGAGTGAAAATGGGTATGTTTTGTTCTTCTCGACCAAAAACTGGTATGTTTTGATTCTATCAACTAAAGTTTGGTATGTTTCGACCGTCTCGAATAAAACTTGGTATGTGGCGATCGTCTCGACCAAAAATTGGTTTGTTATGATCGTATCGACCAAAAGTTGGTATGTTTCGACCGTCTCGAGTGAAGTTTAGTATGTTATGATCGTCTCGACCAAAAACTGGTACGTTGCTATTGTCTCGACGAAAAACTGGTTTGTTTCGACCACCTCGACCAAAAATTGGTATGCTTTGATAGTTTCGACTAAAAATTGGTATGCTTTGATTTCTTGACTGAAAACTGGCAAATTTTGTCCATCTCGAGTGAAAATTGGTATGTTTTGTTCTTCTCGACCAAAAACTGGTATGTTTTGATTCTATCAACTAAAGTTTGGTATGTTTCGACCGTCTCGAATAAAACTTGGTATGTGGCGATCGTCTCGACCAAAAATTGGTTTGTTATGATCGTATCGACCAAAAGTTGGTATGTTTCGACCGTCTCGAGTGAAGTTTAGTATGTTATGATGGTCTCGACCAAAAACTGGTACGTTGCTATTGTCTCGACCAAAAACTGGTTTGTTTCGACCACCTCGACCAAAAATTGGTATGCTTTGATAGTTTCGACTAAAAATTGGTATGCTTTGATTTCTTGACTGAAAACTGGCAAATTTTGTCCATCTCGAGTGAAAATTGGTATGTTTTGTTCTTCTCGACCAAAAACTGGTATGTTTTGATTCTATCAACTAAAGTTTGGTATGTTTCGACCGTCTCGAATAAAACTTGGTATGTTGCGATCGTATCGACCAAAAAATGGTATGTTTCGATTGTCTTGACCCAAAATTGATATGTTTTGACCGTTTTGACGGAAAACTGACATGTTTCGACCGTCTCGAGTGAAGTTTATTATGTTTTGACTGTCTCGACCTAAAATTGGTACGTTGCGATTGTCTCGACCAAAAATTGGTTTGTTTCGACCGCCTCGACCAAAAATTGATGTGCTTTGATAGTTTCGACTAAAAATTGGTTTGTTTTGATTTCTTGACCGAAAACTGGCATGTTTTGTCCGTCCCGAGTGAAAATTGGTATGTTTTAACTGTCTCGACCAAAAATTAGTATGTTTTGATCGTATTGACCAAAATTTGGTATGTTTCGACCGTCTCGATCAAAAAATAGGTATGTGTTGATCGTATCGATCAAAAATTGGTAAGTTTCGACCGTTTGACTAAAAACTGGTTTGCTATGATCGTAGTGACCAAAAATTGGTATGTTCTGACCATCTCGACCAAAAATTGGTATGATTTGATTTTATCAAACAAAAATTGGCATGTTTCGACCATATCGACAAAAATTTGGCATTTTTCGACAGTCCTGACCAAAAACTGGCTTGTTCCGACCGTCTCGAGCGGCAATTGGTATGTTTCGTTCTTCTCGACCAAAAAGTAGTAAGTTTGGATTCTATCAACTAAAAATTGGTATTTTTCGACCGTCTCGAACAAAACTTGGTATGTTTCGATCGTCTCGACCAAAAATTGGTTTGTTTTGATCGTATCGACCAAAAATTGGTATGTTTTGATCGTCTTGACCCAAAATTGTTTTTTCGACCGTTTTGACGGAAAACTGACATGTTTCGACAGTCTCGAGTGAAATTTAGTATGTTTTGACCGTTTCGACCAAAAATTGGTACGTTGCGATTGTCTCGACCAAAAATTGGTTTGTTTCGACCACCTCGACAAAAAATTGGTATGCTTTGATTGTTTCGGCTAGAAATTGATATGTTTTGATTTCTTTACCGAAAACTGGCATGTTTTGTCCGTCTCGAGTGAAAATTGGTATGTTTCGATCGTCTCGACCTAAAATTGGTTTGTTTTGATCGTATCGACCAAAAATTGGTATGTTTCGATCGTCTTGACCCAAAATTGGTATGTTTTGACCGTTTTGACGGAAAACTGACATGTTTCGACAGTCTCGAGTGAAATTTAGTATGTTTTGACCGTTTCGACCAAAAATTGGTACGTTGCGATTGTCTCGATCAAAAATTGGTTTGTTTCGACCGCCTCGACAAAAAATTGGTATGCTTTGATTGTTTCGGCTAAAAATTGGTATGTTTTGATTTCTTTACTGAAAACTGGCATGTTTTGTCCGTCTCGAGTGAAAATTGGTACGTTGCGATTGTCTCGACCAAAAATTGGTTTGTTTCGACCGCCTCGACAAAAAATTGGTATGCTTTGATTGTTTCGGCTAAAAATTGGTATGTTTTGATTTCTTTACCGAAAACTGGCATGTTTTGTCCGTCTCGAGTGAAAATTGGTACGTTGCGATTGTCTCGACCAAAAATTGGTTTGTTTCGACCGCCTCGACAAAAAATTGGTATGCTTTGATTGTTTCGGCTAAAAATTGGTATGTTTTGATTTCTTTACTGAAAACTGGCATGTTTCGACAGTCTCGAGTGAAATTTAGTATGTTTTGACCGTTTCGACCAAAAATTGGTACGTTGCGATTGTCTCGACCAAAAATTGGTTTGTTTCGACCACCTCGACAAAAAATTGGTATGCTTTGATTGTTTCGGCTAGAAATTGATATGTTTTGATTTCTTTACCGAAAACTGTGGAACCTGATCTAAACTATATTTTATGATTGGATAAATTAAATGTTTTACCAATGTAAAGTATTTAATATTAACCAATCATGATCCATCTAACTAACAACCCACTTATTTGTAAGTGCTGAAGTTACTTGTAATTTCAGCACCAGAGAGATTTGAATTTAACTTAGAAATTAGTTGGACTCTCCCGAGCACTTCAGCAGCCGCAATAAACCAGTATACCCTAGATCTATTGAGCCTAGCAGAGACTAGTTAAACAACCTGAGACTAGATAGTATAAGAGTAAGATTAGGATCGGTATTAGACTAAGAAGTTGCACGAATCTATCCGGCCGAAAATAAGATAGCGTGACGAGCAGACGGTGTACCCTATCCGAAATTACTCTATGAGTTACGCCCCAGTCATAACTCATCTGGTGCGACCATAAGTCTCGAACAAGACCTTATTAGATTAGAATTAACCAAAATTAGATTAGAAATTAGACAAAAACATTTACAAAATGTTATACGACAATAATTTAATTGAAATGTCTCTCCGACTCAATAGATCCGAGCCAATATTCCGAACCATAATAGAACTACCCGGAATTGGAAGAAGACATCGAACCAAAGACGACATACGACAAAGTAGAAACTTGCCGTATAGTTATATGATAGTTCGGCAAAAGCCAGAACAAACTTTTATATTTCGAATACTACTTGCAATGAATTTAGATTTCCATTTGCAAACATAAAACCTTGAAGTAAATCTTCAAAATCATTTCAGGCGCTAAACAAAATTAATATTATACAATAACGATTGATAAAAAGATCTAAGATCGTTTTCCTTAAATTCTGCAGTATTATACAAAACATGTTTGAAAAATATTTATTGGAAAATAAAAATAAAAATTAGTAGCATGACAATAAATGGTTAGTAATCATAAATCATCCTGTTGTTCCAGCTTCATCACCTAAAACATAACAGCAATCATCAAACCCACTAATATCATAAAAACACTAAATCTTTCCTTTACACAAATTTAAAACCTCATTAAAACTTAAAGTCACTTAATTTTAAAACCAGATCATCAAGGCTTATCCTTGGATCTTAAATCATTTTCTATTTCATTACATTTTAAATTTGATCATCAAGGCTTATCCTTGGATCAAACAGAACAACTTTGTTCTCCCCCACCCACTTAATTAGTGTCTAACGACCTCAAACGTCGATTCACTACCCAACCCTTTCTAAAGACCCAAGACTAATAGAAATTTTTAAACAAAACTAATCATTCAAATTAGGATAAACAGTGAAGAACTTCGGTTATTCATCCTTCACTTGATCCCCCCTCTTACCAGACCCAGGATAAATCTTAGACTTAGTAAGTTTAAAATAGTACCTAACGAACTACTCGCGTTCTAATTATACCTGAACCTTGTGGATCGATTTACTATTCTCCAACCCTTGAACACAATCACTCCCTTAAGTAAGATTAAGTAAGTTAACACCTTAGCTTATACTAGTCACGAGAAAGTAAAATCATTCTCCGGAATCGATATACTTTTCTCTCCAACCCTGAACAAAAAGACCCAGGTTAAGCTAACCAAAAAATCGTAAGAACTAACAGTTTAAGAAAATAGAAATCATTTAACAACCTTTTGCATCCGTCATCCTAAACCTTATGTCATTTAAAAACCTAGGAAATAAACAAACAATCATTTTACACAATTGTGAAATAGATAACAAAAAATACGACCTTGTAATCACACCTCATACACAAACAGTTGGATACATTCGCACAAAACGACAAACACTAAAGAGAAAAATAATAACTAAACAAAGACAAATAACACGAAAAAGATTTTCAAAGAATCGAAACGCATTTTCAGAATCAGAAACCAACAGTTTAGACGAACTTTACAAACTAAAAGAATCAGTAGATAAAAATTACCCACTTCACGATCAATTATATTTTTCTGACTCAGAAACAACTTCAAATTCATCACAAAGAGGAAAAAGAAGAATAAAAAAGCAGTACAAACACAAACCAGTACATCTATACAATTGGAATCAACCAATTCGACACATTAATAATTACATATTAACAGTCATCGAACGAAAAAATGAGCTCAACACACACTCCAGGTGAAGAAACTCCAGATGATGATGAAATCTTTCCCTTTATAGTAGACGCAGATACTGATAGAGGACAACACTTATTTTGTCAAAATTTACTCATAAATTTATTTGAACCCGGAATTAGTCCATGTAAAACAGAGTTCCCCGATGTAAAAATCAAAAGACAAATCATAGATCACTATCTAAAAGATATATGCAACATAACACAACAGTATGGAATCTACTCTATAGAATTCACTTCCCCAAACCATAATAATAGAACATATACTATTCAAACAGACGATCTCGATTTAGAATTTTCAAAAGTCTTTTCAGAATATATAAAAAGCATCCAATACCATAACTCACAAAGAGCAAACTCCATTTTCACCAATGAAGTTTTCGCAATAATATATAGTTATATTTCAATATTAGAAAATGAACTACCATTAACAAATGTCTCACCGACAGACACATCTAAACATTTAAGAGTACGACATGAAATCACACTACTCTCTAGTTATTTGAACGTCATTAAAGAAAATTTCACGAAAGACGACGTTTCACAACATACCAGACACGATTTACAAAAAATTTTAGCATGGTTCATAATAGATTATTTCACACACAATATTGATTTAATTGCACAAGCAAGAAAAAATTTTAGACCCCAAAATTCGAACGATGAAACCGCTATCACAGAACAATCAGATTATGTTTGGGACCCCGAATGGTCTCATCCCGCATTTATAAGCTTCCCACAATCAATCTCAAGTCAAGCAATAGGTACAATATCTTACATAAGAGACTATGTAAGAGTAATACCATTAACAATTGATGCAACACCATTAAACTATAATACATTTTTACCCGATACACAAAATAATAGTTTAAACTCTACAGTCATACACAATGAAAACCTCAATGGAACTAGGAATCTTACTCAACAAGATATCCAGACACCATCACACTTCATAAATGAAGAAATTGTACACACAACAACTACACAACAAAGTATTTCACCAATACGCCCAAATTTAACAACACCAAGAAATACAAATCCTTCACAAACACAGGTAACCTTACAATCAACCGTAAAACCTTCGGTTGCCCCTAAATATTCACATATGGATTACCAAACATACAAACCCATGACAATACCATCAAAAACACGCAAAACATTCACTAGAAACAACTTTGCAGACCATAATTATAATTATACACATCCGTCAAAAACAAATTATCAACCACAAAGGAATTTTAATCAATATACAAAACCTCGAAACTGGGATAACCCAACAGCTCAATATAATTCAAATAATTTTCAACCAAATCCTCCACAGGATCGCAGTGAAAATTACCCATTTTTTCAACAAAATAAAAATAAAAAACAAACATCTTATCAAATGAATTATTTATCCTCAGATGAAGATTTCTTACAACCAGATATATTTGCACCAAATACTCAAGAATATCGTAGACAAGGAATACAGAAAACACGTACAAACCATAGAAATTTTTCTCCACAATCAATAGATGCACAATATCAACAACCAATTCAACAACCAAATCCAATTAATATACAATCTTTTCAACCAATTCAACAACAAAATCCAATGACTACACACTCGTATCAACCATCACAAATGCAAAATGAAATACCACTCCCGTATTATCTTCAACAACATGAAATAACAAGAAACCAACTTTCAAATTTTTCTCAAATGCCAAATGCAGCTGAATCATTACAAATGACAATGAATCCATACCTTATGGGTGGATCATCAATAACATCAAATAAACCCTTAATGGTTTTCACAGGAACAGACCCTGAATACTCTGTAGAAGACTATTTAAATGCAGTAACAGCAAACCTGATTTTAAATATCGGACCTGAACCAATAAATACGCCACTACATCAAAATTGGATACATCGACGCACAGCGTTAATACAAACAACCTTAGATGGCGCAGCCCAAAAATGGTTTTCAGTACTACCTCAAGAAATAAAATCAAACTGGAAAAGATTTACACAAGAATTTTCAAAAATGTTTGACTCCGAAAGAAACAAACAACAACAAAGAGTTTTATGTAATGAAATTCGCAGATTACCAAACGAAACCATCAAGCAAATAGCAGTAAGAATCGAAACACTAGTTCGAAAAGCATATTCACTAAATACACACGACTATAAAAACACTAAGATGACAGAAATCTTAATGATGACCTTAACACCACAATTAAGGAAAATAGCAATAAAAAAGAGAGCATCCCATCCTTCTTCAATTCGAGAACCCGATTTAGATTTTCGAAAACTAGTAGACAAACTAGAACAAGCAGAAATTACGATGAAACTAGAAGAAACGGAAAATCTGAAATTACAATACGTTAACAAAATTGAAACGACTCCCACTAATATTAATAATATACAAGAATCAGAAACAGATCTCGTTGAAAAAATCACTGAAATACTCAATATTTACGAAAAGAACCCGAACTTTAAAGGCAAACCATCTTTCAAAAAATGGTGTAATTATTGCCGACGATACGGACATAGTATTTCCGAATGTAGACAAAAACAACAAGATAGTCAAAATAAACCTCAAAAATACAAAGAACCAAATAAATCATTTTATCAATACATGAAAAAAGATCAAAATCTACCAAACAAAAATGTATACAGCAACAACAGTTCAGGAAAGCCACTTCCGAACAATACAAGTTATACAAGAAATCAATCCCCATATAACTCAAGTTATAGAGGAAGATCACCAGAACGAAGAAACACGTATAATTCATCACAAAATCACTACAATAGACCAAATAGTAGAAATAACTACTCCAGATCAAATTCGAATACACAACGATTTGTTTCTAGATCTAATTCCCAACCAAGAAATAACTACTATCCAAACAACCAATCACGAAATTCATCATACAATAGGAATAGAAACTACTCCTATAATAGAAATAGAAGTTATTCAAACAACCGAAACCAGAATTACCCAAACAATCGATCAAGAAATAACTCATATAATAGATCGAACTATAACAGACCAAACAGCAATTATCAAAACAGATCGCGAAATAATTCACAAAATCGACACCCAAGTTATAATAATCGTTACAGAAATTATTCCAAATCACCACACCGAAATAATAATCACTATAATACATCTAATAATCGTCATAGAAGCAGTACACCTAAACATCAAAGACAAATCAATCAAGTACAATCTAATCCAGAAACAACATCAGACCCCCCAGGTATTGATGACACAGTAACCGATACGTTACAACTCAATCAAATAAATTGTACATCATCAGATTCAGAAAGTGATACTGAAAACACTCTTGCTATCAATATGATAAAAGTCGAAAATGACTATGAATCTGTTATATATGAACAACCCTTTCCATCACATATATATGAAAATCAATCAGAATTTCTTCAAAATCATTACACTACACCCATAAATTCCACACCAACAACGCAAGAAACAAATGCAAAAAATACTACAGCACAACCAGATCAAAATGCCAAAACAAAATGCTTGAATACAAACCACATCTACCAAAATATACAAAAAGAACAACCCAAAGAAAAAATTTGGACAATACCATTTCTCTTAGAAAGCCCAAGAAATAAAGAATTTCAACCACCAGACCTTGAAATAGATTTTTTAATTGATTCAGGAGCAGAATCAAACATAATAAACATTCCCACATGGAATGAAATAAAATCCTTACACCCAAAGCTAACACCTCTGGAAACCTCCAGCAAGCTAGCAACAGCACAAGGATCAACATTGATAAACTACGGAAAAATCCAATTATTTCTCCTCCCTACCAGAACAATAGAGCAAAGCAAAATTTTAAATAAACCATTCAAACAAATATTCCATATCACTGATATTAAATATAATATCATTGGAATACCATTTATTTCAAAGTATATACCAACAATTAACATAATAAATAGTAAAATATTAATCAAAGATAAATATACAAAAACAAAAGAAACATCATTAACATTTTTTCAAAGATTAAATAAACAACCACCATTCTTTTCAAAATTTTATCCGATATTTAATCAACAAAGAAAACACCTGAAACCACTATCAGGAAACATCTATAATTTTTCAATAAAACAAGTTCACCAATATGATAAAGAACAAAACAAACAAAAATTTTATATGTCAGATTTTGAATTCAAACCGATTCATAAATTTTTCAAAATCACAATCTCTTCAATAAAATATTTGAAAAATTCGAATTCAGATATAATTTCTTTACATGTTTATAACAACACACCTTACCAAGTAACATTACCTTTAGGACTTCTAGGATATTGTGAAACCAACGCTACAATAACACCAATACACGAAAAAGCCTATCGCGTAAATAATATACTCCAATTACTAGATATATGCCAATCTACAATTCTTAATGAAGAATTATCTATAAATAATATAATAAGTAACGAAAACAGAAACACGGATTATTTCACAAAAACTCCATATTTCAAACCTACATTCAACATAAGTAATTACACAGAGCATCAACAAAAATTCTTAACAATGTTTAACTTCCAACATTCACAAATAACACAAGACGAATTCGAAAAATTAGCCAAACAGCTAATTAAATATTCATCAGTCTATGCAACATCAAAATTCGATGTTGGTAAAATAAGTTCATCACTACATCTCCCATTAAAACCTGACGCAGTTTTCAAAAAACAAAGAGCAAGTAAAGTACCAATTCACTTACATGATAAAGTAAACAGATTACTCGATATTTTAGAACAATACAATATTATATCACCAGTAAACAAAGAAGAACAACCAAAAGGCAACACATTCATCAACCCCGTTATCATTCTAGCTAAAGGAGAATCATTAAAAATCGTTCTCGATGCTAGATACCTCAATTCACTCATAGATGAATCAAAATGTAATTGGCCCATTGAACCAATACAAGTTATTTTAACAAAAATAAACGGCAAATACTTCACAACCGCCGATATGAATAGTGCATACAATCAAATGCCACTAGATGAACAATCACGACGTTTAACACAATTTGTTATCGGAAACCAACAATATGAATTTAACCGCTTATTCTATGGAATATCCATAGGACCAGCAGCATTTTCAGCTTTTATGAGCAAAATTTTTAGACCACTGATACTCAAGAAAAACGCAATCACCTATTTAGACGATGTTTTTATGCAATCACAAACAAAAGACGAAATGTTCAAAGTTTTAGAAACATATCACCAAATACTTCAGAACGAAAATCTGAAGGCCGCCCCCGATAAATCACACTTCTTTTTGACTAGAGTTAAATTCTTAGGACATAATATAGAAAGAAAAACAATCACTCCACTGAAATCACGCATTGACGCTATTCAAAAACTTCAACCACCAACAAATAAAAAGAAAATCCAAGAGTTCCTTGGAATGTTAAACTTTTTAAGTAAATATGTTTATAAAATGCAATTATACCTACGACCATTTTATAACATCCTTAGACAACAAAACAACTTTGAATGGAATACAGAACATCAAACACGATTCGAAGAAATAAAGAAACTTTTAACTGAACAAATTTCAAACACAATTCCAGACCCTGATCAACCATTTTATGCAATGTGCGATGCTTCGAACTTTGGCATCGGCGCAGCATTATTACAATCACATAATGGTACAAATAAAATGAACCTCATATCAGCAAATTCTCGATTATTCACTCAAGCAGAGCTACGACTCTCAACTCTAATGAGAGAATGTACAGCCATAATCTATACACTTACAGAATATGAATTTCTGATACTTGGATCAAAACATCCCACAGTTTTATTCACAGATCACAAACCAATCATTTTTCTCTTCACACAGAAATCTAACCCAAACCACCGAGTTTACAGATTTCAACTAATTCTAATGAAATTTCCAAACTTACATATAGTTTGGACTGCAGGAAAAAATCTTGCATTACCAGACACCTTAAGTCGAAATACACCACCTGAATTACTTACACGAAAAACAACAGTTGAAATACCCAAAAATATAAAATTCTACCTTGCAGAAAACGAAACATCACCCCGATTAGAATGCAAATATGCAGTAAAAACTGATATTGAACAATCACAAATAAATAATTTACAACATTTCCCACTTTATTTAGATTGTCAAAATAATCATTATGAAGTTGACCTACTTGGAACATCAACTTTTAAACCAATTCCATATTCTCAATGGATAAAAAATAACACCCAACAAAAACGAACAAAACAACACCTACCTAAAAAAGACCATTTTCCACTAATTGAAAAAGAAGATTTAACTGATAAAATAAATTTATCAGGACCACAAACAAATGATTCAAAATACACAATAAATCAAATTTTTGACCTTCACGACCCACTTGATACAATACCCTTATCTAAATTAGAAATCGAAAACATTTTTCTCCCCCCAACAGAAACAATTACAATTTCAACACTGAAACAATATCAAAACCTTGACCCAGTAATTCGACAACTGAAATCATGGCATAAATATAAAACTAAACCTATCAAAGCAGATTCAACCATTCTAGGAAATAAAACACTCCTCCGATACTTTCGCAAATTTAACAACACAACAATTAACGAAAAAACAGACCTTTTAGAGTATAACCTAAATGAATCTACAGTTCCCTGTCTCCCTATAAGTATGATTCTTATAGCTTTTAATATTTCACATACACAAAATATTAAAGGACACTCTGGATCAGAAAAAACATATTCAAATTTTATACAAAATTTTTACTTCCCAAATGCACCAATTTGGATAAAAGTACTATGCAATGATTGTATAGTATGTCAATTAAATAAACCTTACCCAAATCAAAAACAAATAGCACAAAAACAAGATTTTAAAGGACAAAGTTTATACTTTAATCACCGTATCTCATTTGATACTAAAGGACCAATTTCACCCTCATCAGAAGGAAACTCCTACATTATGGTAATTGTTGACGCATTTACACATTATGTAGCACTTAATCCAGTACCACATTGTAACGCTTATTACGCATACACAACACTCTATGAACACTGGATAGCAAAATTTGGACTACCAGAAATTTTAGTCACAGACAATGGTACAGAATTCATAAATAATGAAATAATAACACTATGTCATTTATACAACATTAAACACAAACCACGTACATCTCATGCACCTTGGACAAACGGCTTAGTCGAAGGTATGAACCGTTCACTACAAGAATATCTTAGATGTATCATCAACGGAAATGATACCAAATATACCGAATGGTCAGCAGATGTAAAATTATTTCCATTAGCATATAATTCACAAATCACGACAACTTTAGGAATGTCACCATACGAAATGGTTTTCAACCAAAAGCCACGCAAACCAATAATGTTTACAGCAAATTCCCATAAAAACGCACAAGGTTATTGTCAACCAAATAAAGACTCAATTTGTTATAACCTACCATTACATACGCACGATGAAGATCATTTTCATCACCCACAAATCCTTAAATTAGCCTCCGGTACACACACCGAATGGATTTTAAATAGAGATAAGAAACACAATGAAATTTACCAAAAAATAACAAAAAAATTATTACAAAGACAAAATATAAATGAACAAATCAATTCACGTTTTACACCAGCTTCCGATTTAAAAATTGGAACATTTGTTTTAATACCTAATTTTAATACTCAAAAAGGAATTTCTAAAAAATTACAACCCCTCCGAAAAGGACCCTATCAAATAATTGCAAAACCCACAGATGTCACATATAAAATTATCGACTCAAACAAAAAAGAAATCGTTCAGCATCGAAACAACCTATTACCTTATTACCCAAAAGAATACGCACTCCGCGAATTAACCCAATTATATTCTTTCACAGGATTAAAAATTACTCAAAACGAACCACATCTGAAAAACACAGAACAAAATGATAACCCCACCGAAAATCAAAACACAAAACCAATCGCTACCAAAAACAATACACAAAACCATAAAGAATCTCCAAAACAAAGAAAAAATAGAAAAATGACAGAACAAATAATACCCCAAGAAGAAATAGACAAATCAGAACATAGAAAGACAACAAGACTCCGAAATCAACCACGTAAAAACTACAAAATGTTCATCCCCCAATCTAAAATATTAAAGAAAGTAGAATTTAAAAAGTAATTTTAAAATTTTATACTTCACAATCTTGAAACCTCCGTAACATTTTTCATTTCCATTTTTCAAAATAACATGCTCACAAGTACGCAATAATTCTAGTTCAAAATAGACCAATAGGATTCATCCAATCCGCCACTTTCTCTAACTCAAACTAAGATCAATTAGACGAATAATCTAGAACTTCAGGCACATCTCTAACTATAACTTTACAACCTCCAGGTCAAAAATAAGCAAACCACTCCAACTTGACAGCTAAAATAAATATCACCATAATACCGTACCCCTCCCTTATCTAATAACCCAAAGATCAACAATATTTCCCCAACTCAGACCACGAATACCCCCAAAACAAATTTGATAACTTAGCCTAAAGTCACAAAATGAAGATTTTAATTAGCCTAAAGTATAAAAATCTCACCATACCCCGGATCATTTGACAAACAAAAATAAAGAAAAAGACGACCTCCCAGTCACCATGAAAATTGCCCCCAACAATTTTTTACGAAACTCAACCCACTTGTCAAAAAACTAATAAATAATTCGACCACACTAGAAAATCGCCTCAAACAGCAAAAAATATTCGACAAAGAGATCATTTCTTAAATGCTTTTCTCTCAAACAGTCGCTCAAATATTTATCAATTTTAAACATTTTTTTTCAATACTTCAAGTCTTTATAATCTTTCTTTTTGATATCATCGAACCTTTTCTAATAATCATAATAATTTTTTGTAATATTTTCTTAATTTTCTACACAATAATTGAACTATACCTCCAACTTTCCAAAACCCTTGAATATATCCACAGGTACGATTTTAACAACTTGTCTAAATGATACGAACAATTTTCAGTAGAACTGATATTTTTCTATTGTTTGTAATCTTTATAACATTTTTATCATCCCTCATTTTGACCATATGTAAATGTATAAAGAAAGCAATCATCACATTTGCCCTAGCAACAATTTTCCTAATTCTTTTTTTAGAAGAATATTATAATAAACATAAATCTTCTCACTAAAGTAACAATTCAAAAATCCATCAAAAATTGCTACCCAACAGTCACAAAATCAGTCTTCACCGACATCATCCCAAGATAATCCAACACCACCTTCAACTACTCAAAATCCTCAAACATCTACACGAATTTCTTTTCAAGACAATCCATACACCTTTGAAGAACGGCACGCTCGTTTATCTGAACCACTAGAACCAGTTCAACGACAAGCATCCCTAAGTGAACCAACATATAATCTTTACCCAACACTACCACAAGAACTAAGTAGAATACGAAACCTTAGTCAAAACCAAAACACAGCAGAAATAAATAGACAAATTATACATCCTCGACGAAATAGAAATTTTCAAACTCCCCGAGTTCATTTTGATATACCTCAATCCCCAACACAAACTACTCCAGAAAACACCACTGGTATCACACCAGAAACCCCTACACTTCTTTCACAACGAAGCACTTCAAGTCTACCTTCAGACTACTTAGGTTCAACACCAACATCTGAACAAATACGAGAAAACCCTTTTAACCCCCCAAACCTAACATCACGACTACCATATTGGACTACACATTCATTTACACAAGGTGAACCAAATTTAGCCAATGACCCCATAGATATTTCTACGGATACAACAACATCCTCATCACTACCAGAAACACTATCACTACCATCAACACCATCAACAAGTCAATTTTCACCACTACCCTTTAACTTAAATTTTCTAAATAATCTCGACGCCAGATATCGAGAACAATCTTCAGTAAATATTCCTTTAAGATTAGATTGGAATACATTCACAGCACCTCCACCATTATTTGGACAACATCAAGAAAGTAACCGCCTTCATAACTGGGCACTTAATAGATTACAATATCGCCAAGATATTCACAACGATATCCGTGATCACAATATTCAAATACTCCAACAAAACAGTTTACAATTAAAATTTGAGATCACAGTTAAGTTAAATAATATTACCCAACATCCCTACCCATTAAATCCACCTAACATAACAGCTCAATCACTACCACCACCGTTTATAACTACCGAAGTAATATATAAATACGACAGATACACCAAAAACACAATTGGTTACATTACATTTTATAATCCATACTCAGGATTATCATACACATGTATATTCTAAAATTATTAATTTTTCTCCAAACCCTTTTCCTAATAACCTCAAATCAAAATATAAACCCTTCCCCTCGTACAGGACCACAAGATTTATTAGTAACACATTACGATTGCGAAGAAAATGAACAAAAAACACTACATAAATATGCAATCAATCAAGTATCACAATGTGAAACAGAACCACAAGCTATAGAAACCACAGATATAATAGCAACACTCTACTCAAAAGCCCGAGCTACAACAGTTACAGGTTATAAATTCACAGCAACATTTTCCGAAAAGAAAGTACATTGTTCACAAGTCTCGAACGGAAACAAAAACCGACTTGACCATGAATCATTCTATCAAAGTAATATAGAACGTCTTTTACATCTCAATCCCGACGATTGTAAAAATGAATTACTTAGACTAAACATCACACAAAATAAAAATTCCCAAAGAAAATTAGTTAATTTTCAAGTTTTTTCAGACTCTGTACATCAATCACAACTTGAAAGACACCAAGGACATATAAAACTAGACGAAAAATACCCGTATAACGGCGCACACGGACGATTAACATATGACCTACATGATAAACACTGGATACCACACATTGGTATAAATAACCCATCAAACTGCAAAGCAGACACAAAAAATAAAGGATACCAAGAAATAATGTTTTTCGATTGGAAAATACAACTCGAAAAAATACAACTCACACGAGATTTATCTGATAATACAATGATCTATCAAGGAATCCGACTACCTTGTAAAAACGATCAAGGATATTGCGACCCTACAACAAGAACACAAGCAACAATTGTTTGGTTCCCCGAAGACACATGTACAACATTTCAAGTAGCAAAAATACACGCTCGTATGATAAAATTTCACGAAAAATATTTCATACAATCAATTCCTTACGAACAAGTCCATCCATCACGAAAACTAAGTTCCGATTTTAGAAACATAGATAACATAGAAAATAAATTGACACGTTTTCAAATATATCAAGAAACAGAACTTGCATGTAAATACAGAAATCCACTTCACAGAACACAATACTCTGAAATTTTAGTTGAATATGAAAAAGGATTCGACATGACCACTGGAAAAGTAAAAATCGACCCATATGCCACAGGTCATCCTCTAAACGAAGGAACATCCTATATCCCAGTTAATTTTGAAAAAAGCAACGGACAACCTGGTGGACATCTAAAACCTTATGACACCAGAAGCACACGCTTACAAGAATTATCACTAATGAATACCACATATTTTGGTAATATCCACTATGATATTCATTTGGATATGAAACTAGACTATACAATTAGCCGCATTTTTCAAGAAATGTCACTCTCCGAATTAGAAACACTACATCAACTATGCGAATTAGAACGAACACAAATATTACAATCACTTGCACTAGCAGTATTAAAAATACCCTACGCAGGATATTTATTATCAGGAAATAGATCAAATTTTTTAGACTATGAAGGAAACATCTTATGGTTTTATACTTGTACTAAAAAAGTATCACCACTATACGTTTTTGAAGATAAACGATGTTATAAAAGAATCCCTATCTTTTATAAGAATAAAGTACATTTCGTGGATACACTTTCACGAAGAACCTATTTCTGGGATACCGCAGTCCCATGTGGATCAGAAAATAGCCACAATGTAGTACAACTAAACCCTGATGAAAATAAATATTATCTTCTCACTCCATACCCCACATTAATGCAATCACTCAAAAAATTTTCACCAGAAAGCATTCGCGCTATCGCTCGAAACCCAAATATAGACTTACAATCAATAGGAATCTATTCAAAATCAGATATTCAACATCACATTAGAACACAACAATTCCAAGAGTTACTAACACAAATGGACACTATACAAAGACAATCAATTGACCAAAACTTACGCAAACTTGCAGAAACCGCAGGATTTGCCGATATCTACACACAAGACTATAGCGGATATTTTAAAGACATTAAAGATTATATATATCTAAACGGCGAAAAATACCGTCCCCAAGATATATCACCAATTAACATTTTTAGCTTTGTTACACTCAAAAATGAGATCCTAGATTTTCTAGGATGGCCCTACTACATCTTAGAAAAATTGACTATTTTATACGCAATGTTTAACTTTATTGGATTTCTTTTCTCACTCTTAAAAGGAATCTACAATACATGTGCTATACACACACAAGTAAACAGACAAGCAAGCGTAGCACGCATACTCTTTGCAGGATTTTTTGGAATCTTTTCCACATCTATAAACAAAATTCTTTTAGACGCACAAATAAAAGAATATAACACAAAAATAACAACACGACAAAATACATACGACGAAGAACATAACAATGTAGACACACAGCCAACGGCACCACAATTACCACCCCTACCAAATAACCATCCACTATCCCTAGCCCCGCGAAATTTTAGAAATTTAGCAATCACACATAATCCAAATTTTCGACTCACCACATCACAAAGTCCCGTCCAACATATAATGACACATCCACCACAAGATGATAATACTTATGAACAAATTATTGAACAGCCCCATACCACCGCTTTTCAATCTCAAAATAATAATTTTTTTAGCCCACGATGAGCCGCCAACTTGGATCACTCCATCGATCAAATTCCCATCCAACCAACCTTACCTCTTCAATCCCAATAATCCCACTTTTTGCTTTTCCGCCACCCGATTTTCCATCTAGCAATGTAACATCAGGCATGAATTCCGACACTAACTCACAAATTTCAGTTTTATACTCCATTTCACAGCTAAATAACCCGAATATTGAAACCCCCGATGAATTTGCCGACTCAGAACCATCTCCATCCAATAATTTCCATAACCCTTCTCATTTTTCTCAACCTCCCTTTCAACCCATATTGTCAAATAACCCTGACCCCATCACTCCTACACCCTCTTATGCTTCCCAAGTTACCCCAACCTACTCCTCATACCACTCTGACCAATCATCTCCAGATACCCCCCGAATCTCCCCAGAGCTAGACAATTTTATTACCCTCCAACAACAACCCTACCACCTTAACACCCCGACCATAAACCAAATCTCCTCCACTACAAATTCATCCAATCCCCCTACACCCTCTTCAAATTATACTGAATCATTAGCACCATCATCCACATCAACTGAATCCTCACTCAACACTAATAGAGCTTACCGCACTTTTAAAAGAAAGTTCCCCAACCATCCTTTCCCAGCAAAACCAGGAACAGCCCGTGAATACATCAACCACCCCCAGCATACTAACACTAGAGAATTTTTAGCTATCACTTTACCCTCATTTCCACAATACACCTTAAACACCCCTCATGACGCTAACGAAACACGCAACTTTGTAGACGAATACGTTTTAATGCCCACTCTCTCTTGGACCTCATACTATCATTTCACTAACCCTCTTTGCTTACCTTTAACCAACACATCCATCGATATAGACCGAAACAAAGACATGCTATATCGACTAACTACACCACTCACCGCTAGACAATTTACTTACGTAGGATATAAAAAATCACTAAAAATACACACTGCACCTAGAGCTAATGAATATACACTAGAATACTACGATCACAACATCATCAGAGCTAACCAAGATCAATTCTTAGACGACGATCGCTTCGCTAACCCACAAATCACCGAGAAATTTTTCATCAAGACACCATATGTATTTACACTAAACATCTTTGACCGAAAGTTTGATCACATTATTTCAGAAGCACTAACAAGCACACAAGCATACGAAAGTTTTAAAGAACGCTTCCAAATCTTCTCACTAACCTTTCATTTCCTTGCACCACACGAAAGAGATTTACACTGCTCACACGATATTATGTTGCGAACTAAACAAACACATACATACAGTTACTATCGTTTCATCCAAAATCACTTTGACCTCCACACACCCTCTAGACAACCACACCATCGTTTCCAATTCATCAATTCAAAATACACTTCACCATATTTCCTAAATTTCACATATTGTATTAAAGACACTAACCTTCATGGTATTCTTCGTAATTATGACCCCATAACCCAAATGTATATTTTCTGCCCCATCACCAAGACCTTCAACGCAGAAGAATCCCGACCCTTCCTTATCCCGCACGAGTTTGTACAGCCTATAGAAATCCCCATTTTAGAATTCATCCACAACACTAAATTTAACCACAAGTTATATAACTTAATCCAAAACACACCTTATGAGTTTGCAGTAGGCACTGAAGAACTAACCACTATTAAGGCACTTCAATTGCTTTGGCCACTACTTCAAACTAAAAATATCATCCGCATATTAGCTAAACTACTCACAACTTCAGAACTAATTCACGACATCTTCCCCCACGGTTTTTTCCCCGACGACTAACAGGTAAGTATGAATTAAATGAATATTACTAACTAATTAAAATATTGAAAAAACTCACCATTCTTTATTCATGTTTTCTTTAGATTTTTAGCCTTCATCCGACGATCACCTACAAAAACCACAAAAGACAAATAAAAATCGCAAATTTCATCAAACAAATTTCCAAAATTCTATTAATCTCTTACACATATAAATTTATAAATTCAATACCAATGCAGTAAATTAATTTATAAAATTTTCCCCCAAAAGCAGTAAATCTACATATGATGAAAATTTGTATCTTAAAATTCCCCCATTACTAGCAGTAAATTTCCAAATTCTATGCAGTAAATTAATAAAATGCAATTGCAGTACTAACCTTTTGATATTTTCATTCACTCGCACAGAAATTCTATCCATACTCGCACAGCTCGCCCACGAAGAATTGTTTAAAATAATGAATTTCAGTTTCAAGTTTTCACACTCAATAACTCTAACACACGATAACAAGTTTCAAACTTTCCTTTAACCCGGTTGGAAAGGAATCATATACTAAACAAAACTAACCAACGCAGCTTACTAAATACCACAAATCATAGAATAACAGCATGACTAAGAAAAGGAAACCAACGGTACCCAAACCGGATTAACCCAGTTTAAAACTGGATAATTTATTCTTTTGAAGACTATTATAAAGTCTTAGAAAGAAATAATAAAACACAAAAAAGTCGAAAGACAAACCCATACCACAAACAATTTGATTTTTAAAAAAAAAGGACACAACCAAAGAAACATAAGTAAAACCACAACAAACCCAACATAAAACGTTGTCACATAACAGGACCCCTCACAAAAACCGCATGAAACCATACTCCCACACCTGGCCTAACCCACCAGGAAAGGACGTCCTGAGCATGCTCTATAGCCGGCCTAACCCACCGTGCTACATCCACGCTTTGTGACCACACCTTTATTTTTAATAAGAGCTACTCAAGGGTGAGTAACTCTTCAAAATAACCGAACTAAAACAAAAAGCTTTTGTGAAAACAACTAACTAAAATCATGATTAAAAAATATTAAACTAATAAAAGTTTTATAAAATGTAAAATCACATGATGCAATATATAGATCAGAATACAACACCAAGGACGAACATCAAAAGACAAGACGACCTCACTACACTCGAGAGAGAATGACCAACTACAATCGATATGCCACTCACAATCACAACTCAAAGGATTTAGAGTACGACTTGACTTCGCAGAAAAGGACTTCATTGAACTAGACCAATGACCACCTCGATGTTCAAGTATACGTACAGATCCGAGTAATCAGGCATCCCCTCCACGCACAATCTCCACGCCATTCCCAAGCTAGATCAGATACAAAGGAAGTTCTCCCTGAAGAACAGAAAAACCTGACATAGCCAACCATTCTGAAATCAGAATTGGTTTTGTTGCAAAGACTCAGTCGTTGTCACAAGGAGAAGCGAAAGAAAATTGTGATGTTCGCCAAATACCAACGTCCATCATCCATCCTTGAACTACAGAAGAACTGTTCTAAAAAACACTGTAAAACCCGGATGGGTGGAACCTGATCTAAACTATATTTTATGATTGGATAAATTAAATGTTTTACCAATGTAAAGTATTTAATATTAACCAATCATGATCCATCTAACTAACAACCCACTTATTTGTAAGTGCTGAAGTTACTTGTAATTTCAGCACCAGAGAGATTTGAATTTAACTTAGAAATTAGTTGGACTCTCCCGAGCACTTCAGCAGCCGCAATAAACCAGTATACCCTAGATCTATTGAGCCTAGCAGAGACTAGTTAAACAACCTGAGACTAGATAGTATAAGAGTAAGATTAGGATCGGTATTAGACTAAGAAGTTGCACGAATCTATCCGGCCGAAAATAAGATAGCGTGACGAGCAGACGGTGTACCCTATCCGAAATTACTCTATGAGTTACGCCCCAGTCATAACTCAACTGGCATGTTTTGTCCGTCTCGAGTGAAAATTGGTATGTTTCGATCGTCTCGACCTAAAATTGGTTTGTTTTGATG